>NC_060903.1:3385000-3685000 GCF_014805685.1 Silurus meridionalis
ATGTAAGTTTTTTTACTCGACTCTATTTTAATTGACAGTGAGCGATACCAATTCCTTTTTGCACCTCGGCTGAAGAAGTCATTAAGGCTCAACACTCCTACTTGCCTGTGTGTGACTTTCAGCACCACTGGCCTCAAAAAGAGCTCGAACGAATTCCAAAAACGTTGGGAACGTAATGTTGAGGTAATTTTGTAATGTTGAATGAGTGGTTGAATAACAAATTGGCAGATTGAGGTGCATCAAATCACAGCTCTGAATATTTACTTTTTTACTTTATCTAAAATTATTTACGTTCATTTTATTTGTCCATTGAATACTGATGTTCTTCTACTTTGTGACATGATACTACCATTGTATTTGTTTAATGACGATCCTGTATTGCCCTAATACGACTTGTTTGAACTTTGTTACTCTGATACTTTGATAATCAGATACCAAAACGTTTTTTTGTGCTGTAATGGAGAAAGTTTTGCATTAAGCTACAGTATTTATACTTTTACTCAAGTAGGATTTTCAGGTACTCTTTGCACCTCTGATAGAAACATCTAGTAGATGTACTTATTCTTTCCATCAGTTGACTCTTGAACTGATGCAGAGGGTTGCATGGGGGTTGCATTAAGAGCTCGGTTTATATAATATCCATCCTGTTGCTCCTCATTTAGATTGTTATCAGAACCGCAGTGCACGGCTGTTTCCATAAAAAGCTCGTCTGCAGTTTGAGTGACAGATGCTCTGAGGAAACTGCTGACTTATAAAAGCGTCAATACAACTGGGACAGAAAGAGTGTCAAAAAGTCTCTCTTTCTGTCTATTTCTCTCTTTCTGTCTCGCTCTCTTTGCATAGTCTTGTCAAGCAGACAAGAACATGAACATGATAAATAGGACATGTGGCTTTGCATGGTTACACCATGTACAGCTGTTATCACTTAGGGTGTACTCACTTTTGTTGGCAGTTATTTAAACTAAAATAATGGCTGTATGTTGAGGTATTTTTCAGAGGACAGTAAATCTGTACTGCTGTACAAACTGCACATCGACTAAAATATAATCTAAGTTTAATTTCCATACGATTGTCCCTTTTGAGAAGATACACTAAAATGGATGTTGAAATGTTAGGGGTGTACTTACTTTTGTGAGATACTTGTAGGCAGCAATAATCAAAATAAAGAAAGATGGAGATAGAGAGATGGATAGACTTTGTGCCACAGTCCTGCGTTCGGTGGGTGAGAACTTTGAACCTCGGAGTCGGCGTCGCTTTAAACGAGGTCTTACTCTTTCGCAAATCTCTGATATAAAAACTAAACAAATTATTTTCTTTCTTCTTTTATTTTCTCAGGTGATTCTAGACTGAGGAGTCACTGAGGCTCTGCGGAGGCTGCATTCATCACTCCAGACAACAGCAGACAGAATGAAGGGACCTGAGGCCTTCTTCCTCCCCCTGTTTCTCCTCCTCCTTCTTTGTATGTCTTTGGTGAGGACACACACACACACACACACACACACAAAACACACACACATTCTGAATTTTGGAGTCAGAGTTTTGGTATACACCGATCAGGCATAACATTATGAACATCTGCCTAATATTGTGTTGGTTCCCTTGTTGCTGCCAAAACAGTTCTGACCCATCGAGCATTAACAGCATGAACTTCTTCAGTAATTTTGTCTGTTGGATCCGATCACACGGACCAGCCTTCGCTCCCTGCATGCATCAATAAGCCTCGGCCGCCCATGACCCTGCCTCCTGTTCACCACTGTTCCTCCTTTTGACCACTTTTGATAGATACTGACCACTGCAGACCAGGAATAGCTTACGTGTGGATGCACAACATGAGCGATTATTGTATTATTGTATGATTGCAAGCACTCCGGAAATAAAGTGTCTCCTCACACACTGCAGATGGCCGTGCTGACTGGAACTTCTCAGCCCATCTGTGGAGATCCTGTCCATCCAGTGTCACCGTAGCAAAGTTGGAGCCTCAACGTCCTTCTGAAATAGGAAGAGGCTCCTGCGGTTCTTTGCCTTCTGGTTCGTGTTGTAAAATAGTGTAACGCAACACCTAGCTTTGGATTATCACTGTATTTATACCTGAGTATTCAATAAGTTAAAGTTTATTTCTATAACGCTTTTCACAATGGACATTGTCTCAAAGCAACTTGACATAATGTAAGAATTCTAGTACAAAAATAGAAATCTAAGTGAATTATGTGTATTTTTCCCCGATGAGCAGCTTGGGGGTGACTGTGGCAATGAAAAACTCCCTTAGATGTTATGAGGAAGAACCCTTGAGAGGAACCAAACCCAAAAAGGAAACCTGTCCCCATTTGGGATACACCAAGAGTGTCATTGTAATCCATAAAAATATTACAAACACCAGAGAGTGAGAAATATAATGAGCAGCTGAGTGTGTGATTATGAGTAATATCCTTCAGTCTTGTTACTTTTTGTAGTTGTAGAACCAGGAGCTTCTGAGCAATAAATTAGCTCAACATCTGAGATCATTCAAGATTCAACACCAACTCCTCCATGCCAGAGAATTGAAATGTTCAATGATGGAGAAACAGCATGTGCAGAATATCATTTTGAGTATTGATTAAGAGGTTGTTTGTTGTCCAAAATCTTTATGAAGTGGGATCCAGCTGGGCCTGGTACATCTCTAGATGGGTTGGGATCCTCGAGGCGTTTTTGAGTGGCATGCACGCTTCAAGAGCGGAAGAACATCACTGGAAGACGAGAGATCAGCAAGACCTTTGATCTCAACCTCTGAAAACTTGTGCATGATGATCGTCGGAGAACAATATCTCCTGCGGACTTCGCCCTCTTCCAAAAGATTGAGTTTAAAGATTGCCATTTTGACATTGGGGAGATCCAGTGCGAGACCACCTTGTAGTGGTGCAAAATTGCTTAAGAGATACATCTTTAATCTACTGGGAAGTATCAACAAGTAACAACAAGTAACCAGTATCTAACACTGGAGGCTCCTTCAATGAATGCTAGATAAACTCACGAACTGCTTCCTGTAAACTTCCCAGCTTCATCAAGGGGGTAAGCTGGGAACTGGAAATAAACAATTCTTATCTTACGTTTGGTGAAACCGAGACATTTCCAGGACTAGTTACTTCCTGGAAAGTTCCTGGTTTCACCAAAGGGTAAGCTAGAAATAGTTTTTTTCCAGTTCCCTGCTTACTCTTTGATTAATCAGTGATGTTTCCAGACATCTGTCAAAATTTAGCCAGAATTGCCAACATTGATTTGTCAGAGCCAATTGAATTCTGTCTCTAAGATTGGTAATAGTGTTTTTTTTCCAAGCTCAGTAATGAGTCAGACACACTTCGATCATTATGGGATGTATTCTGCAGTTAATCACTGGTCTATTCTTTATTAACAGTATAAAGTGTGTCATTTTGAGCTGAAGACAAATAACAGGGTTAATGAAGCATTTGCTACTAATTTGCGTTGTCTGCCATCGGTGTTAATAACACACGGTTAAAAGTGTGAAGCGTGCGTTCTCACATTGTCACTACGCTTGTGGAGTTTGGTGCTTGGGAAAAGAACAGGCAGCCAGAGCGATCGGAGTGGGTTCGCAGTTGATCAACACTGCTCATGCTTCTTCCAAAAGACTCCAAGTTTCTGTTTTTCTTTTATATACAGTTTTATTCGAACGTTTGGACACGGCTTTATCTTCAGTGGTTTTGCTTGATTGGTTTTATTTACAACATTCTGCATTAATACTGAATACATCCGAACTATAAACAAACGTATAGATTTATGTAGTAAGCAAAAACCTAGTATATGTTTTATATTTTCGATTGTCCAAAGCTCCATTTTTCTTTCAAGTCAGGTCTCTTGGAATTCTCCCATCAGATTTACCTGGAATGGTTTTCCAACAATATTGGAGGTCCCAGAGGTGTTAAATACTTGTTGGCTGCTTTTCCTTCACTCTAAAATCATCGCAATTGGATTGAGATCGGGTGATTGTGGAGGCCAGGCCAGGGCATCTGATGCAGCACTACATTACTCTTATTCTTGGACAAATAACTCTTAAAAATAATGAAAAAACACTGAAGGAGAAGGTGTGTCCAAACATTTTACTAGTACACATGTTAAACCATAAGGTGGACAGGCTACAAAAAGGCATCAGCTTCCACTTCTGTGAGATGTTACTGTTGGTGCTGGAAGCTAGCAAGAAGTAATAACATTGCTTACTGACACTTTAACACAGTTTACTCAACTGTGCAAGTTATTGCTTACCCCCGCTTTAACAATCCCTCGGTTTGCTGTAACATATTTAACTCAATTGTACAATATGTATGTATTTGAAGAAGAGATTTATGAGGGTGGTGGAAGCTAACATTGCTTACTACACCTTAAACGTAAATTATTTAAACTCAATATGCAAATTTTAGAAGACAGCAGGAGGTGTAAGCTACTACTTGTTGTAAAAGCTAGCAAGAAGTGTTAACATTGCTTCCCGCTTCATTAACACAGCTCTCTTTGCTTTAATATAGTTCACTTAATCACAGACTCAAAGAGTTTTACCACTGCTTTTACATGGTTTAGTCAATCTCACAATATATACGTTTCTGGAGACGGGATTTATGACGGAATGTGATGTCGGTAGTAGCTAACAAGAAATAAAAACTTTTCTTACCAAACCTTTAACATAGTTCACTCAATGAGTCTTGGAAAACATGATTTGCAGCAAAAGTTGGAATTATTTGTAAAAACTAACCAGAAGTAGCAACAACTCTCTTTTTTTAACATAGCTCACGCAATTTTAGAATGCACATTTTGGAAAACAGGATTTAAAGCAGAAGGCGGAAGAAGCTACTATTGGTTCTGAAAGCTAGCAAGAAATACTAATATTGCTTACTGCCGCTTTATTAAAGCCCTCTCTTCATTATATAGCATATGATTTTTGAGATTAGCGTATAAAGGTGGGTACTTTGTTGCCAAACACTTTGATCCACAATGTCATATAATCTATGTATTTATTGATCCAAACACAGAAATGAAGTTTAGCATTTTATCCAAAGGATGTGGGATTTAACTCACAACCCCCACCATGGTGCTGCATACGCTCACGCTATGAATCCAAAGCAGGTTTCTCATTTCATTTAGCATCTGCTGTAGACATTTGTCATGATGCAGGCTTGTTTTGTTGGAACACCCGAGTGTCCTGTGTTTATCAAATGAAGTGCTGATCTTATATTAAGATCGGTTTGGGAACGACAGACGGGGGAAATGAAGTTAGAGTAGATTCGGGGAGAGGAGAAGAGATGGAACGCTAGCAGATCGGGGCACGTGAGTGTGTTTATGCGTGTAATGTAATGTGTTAAATCTCGAGGGCACGGATGCATGAGCATGTAACTGTTCATGTTTGTGAGTATTATCCTTTTTCTGTTCAATGCAATGGGTCAATGACTCTCCCTTCCCCCAACAGACACACAATAACACACACATACACACATATACACACTCTTACGATCCAACTGATGACCCTTTATTGACGTAAATATCAATACAGCTAATTCTTTAGTTCATAAAATATTGAAGATATCTTTTTTTATTCACGTTGGTGAATAGGGTCATAGGTAATATATATATATATATTTATATATTATTATATATGTTATTTATATATATATATATATATATATATATATATATATATATATATATATATATATATATATATATATTATATAAATATATTAGGCATGTAACGGTACATGTATTCGTACCGAAATTTTTTCAGTACCAAATGCAATCGTTTTTTGCGTGCGGAACATTTGGGTTCCCTCAGGAACGTATTCATTGGTGGAACGCAAGTTTGTTTCATGTTGGAAAACTGCCGTTCGGCCCTGTTTCTGAAAGGAGGGCCTAATGTTTTGCACTAGAATGCATGTTTCCCTCAATGAACCACAGCTTCCTAGTCTCAGCAGCACTCATGCAGCCCCAGACCATCATGCTACCACCACCATGCTTGACTGTAGGCAAGACACAATTTTCTTGGTAATCCTCACCAGGGCGTTCCCACACATGCTGGACACCATCTAAGCCAAACAAATTTATCTTAGTCTTATCAGACCACAGGACATGGTTCTAGTAATTCATGCTCATGTCGTCTTCAGCAAACTGTTTGTGGGCTTTCTTGTGAACCAGCTTCAGAAGAGGCTTTCTTCTGGGATGATGGCCTGCAAGCCGACTTGTTGCAGTGTGCAGCGTACGGTCTGAGCACCGACAAGTGGACTTTCTGCTTCTGCAACCTTTAAAGCAATGCTGCAGCACTCATGCTTCTGTTTTTTGAAGCAGCTTCTGCACCTGATAAGTCTAAGATTATTTGATGGACCCTTGCGAGGCCTGTTTCGAGTGGAACCAATCTTGGAAAACCTCTGTATGACCCTGACCACTGTACTGTAACTCAGTTTCAGGGTGGTACGGATCTTCTAAAAGCCTCGGCATCTTTGTGGAGAGCAAAAAATTGTATTCTCAAATCCTCATAGTGTCTTTACTATTAGGTGCCATGTAGAACATCCAGTGGTCAGTATGAGAGAATTGCAACCGAAGCACCAAATTGTAACTGCTCAAATACAAGATACACAAATTTGTATCGTCCTGTCAAGCAGATAAAAACATGAACATGATGCATAGGACATGAGGCACGATGTACAGCTGTTCTCACTTGGAGTGTACTCACTTTTGTTGCCAGATATTTTGATAATAAATCTGTACTGCTATACGAGCTGCACATTGACTAATCTAAAAGATATCCAAGTTAAATTTTTATAGTATTGTTCCTTGAGAAGATGGTTGCTGAAATGTGTGGGGTGTTTCACTTTTGTGAGATACTGTATATATTTATTTATTATAATTTTTACATTAATTAATTAATTTTTTATGGGCAATAGTCACACTTTGCTTTCCTAGAATGTACACAGTTCGACCCAACAGGTGTCCGTTTTTCACATGAGAAATGTTCGGTGCAAAATGTTCTGTGAAATCAGAAAAAAATAAATCTTTCAGCACATCTTTGATGGGAAATGTGTTTTCTTTTCAGTCTCACAGCTCCAGGGTCCCTGTGTTCCTTTCATGTCTGTGTGATTTCACCCCTTTTAATGTAGCCAGTCCATATATCCGTCTGTTGTTGGGAGGTGGAGGAGAATATGTGAATACTGAGAATATTGTGAACATGAGGAGAAGAGAGGAAATACTGTACAGACCCTGAGCTCAGAGCCGAACCGGAATTCTAAAGCTGTGAGGGGATTGAGTGCAGGAAGAAAAATGAAAAAATTATTTGTCATTTTTTCATTCAGAAAGAGCCGAACCGGAATTCTAAAGCTGTGAGGGGATTGAGTGCAGGAAGAAAAATGAAAAAATTATTTGTCATTTTTTCATTCAGAAAGCATAATGTCTATTTTTTTCTTTAGATTTAAATGATGTATTACTTTGACATTTTTGATCAAATATGACCGAGCAGTTTAAGCTCTTTTTGCTGGCATCTGAAAAAAAGCACGTTTGGGCGCCGGCGGCAATTCAGACTCCTGAGTTTAATTTGTTTGTTTAATCAGTCAGTGCAGTGTTTTTTTTTCCACGCTTGCATTATTATTATTTATTTATTTTGCACTCGGTAAAGGCTATGATTTAAAATGTAGTTAAGTACAATACTTCTAACAAAACATACGTAAGTAAAAGTAAAATTACAGATTTTGAAAAATACTTTAAAAAGCAAAAGAGCACAAAAAACCAAACAAAAAATCTACTCAATTACATTAATGTGAGTAAATGTAATTCATTACTTTCCAACCTCTGGTAACAAGAGAGTGACAGGAATTGGGAATCCCACACATGTCCTCTTCTTACAGTGTACATCACAACATGATCCTGCCCAATCCCGCCCCATCCTGCCCAATCCTGCCCAATCCCGCCCCATCCTGCCCAATCCTGCCCCACTGTCTCCACCATGTTCTAATGGATTATCAGCTATCTCTAAATATATGTTGCTATAGTTTGTATCATATTATTTATGGCACAAACGGCAACAGAGTGAAAGTTTCTTCCTCAGAAAAGAATCACATATTGCCGGAAAAGTTACTATCATAGTATCAGCAGTCATCTCCATGAACCCCCACCCCCCACCCACCACCATTGCAAGAATCAAGTATGTAAACGTGTACTGTATATTAAACTTCATGTACTATATATTAAACTCCCCCTAGCTGGCTGCACACTAACGACCACCTAGTTTGCCTCTGCCTAGAAACTGTGCTGATGCAGATTCTCTGATGTTCTGGAATACAGGGCTGAGTGATGGAGTGTGTTCATGCCAGAAGACTGCAAGATATTTTATTGCCATCATGCCCTTGAAAACACCTACTTAGCAGTGCGTCTCTGCAGGCACCGTGACATGACATGCTGCCAGCACTTACTCTGTTTTTTCTCTCCATGTGTGTGTGTGTGTGTGTGTGTGTGTGTGTGTGTGTGTGTGTGTGTGTGTGTGTGTGTGTGTGCATAGCCCATACAATCTATAATCTCCAACTGCGTCATCAAGCGAGAGCAGGAACGATGCATGGAGAGGATCGCGCTTCACGACCCGACGCAGGACCAGGAGTTCGGTATGTTTTGTTCAACTTGAGGATGTTTTCTTCAATCTGTCATACGGTGTTATGCTTATGTCTCGTCCAGTTTGGCTAAATGAGACGTCACACGTGCATGTTCTTCGTATCAGCGGTAAACAGGAAGTGTGACACTTGGCAGGAGAAAGTGTAACAGTGATGGGGAAAAAAGAGAAGTGAAAGCCAGCTGGAACTCTCACACTCACAGAGCAAGAGGAGGACAAAGTGAGAGATCAGCAGAAGTCTGACTCAGAGCCTCGACGCCCTCGAGGCAGCTCCAGATAAATTGGAACGTTTAGAGCAGAAAAGAATAGATTGTATGATGGAAAACAACTTGTTCTCCTACCATTTAGTCAGTGGACACTTTTTACGCTTGGGGACGAAAGCACGACAGGATGGGAGCTTTTACTTTCGCAAGATTTTTAAAGAAGGTTTTAAATATATAAATGTTAAGAAATGAAGCAAAAGTATGGTCCAGCATCTCCAAAACTGCAGCTCTTGTGGGATGTTCCTGGTCTGCAGTGGTCAGTGTCTTTCAAAAGTGCTCCAAAGAAGGAACGGTGGTGATCCGGCGACAGGGTCGTGGGTGGCTGAGGCTGAGGCTCATTGATGAAGTGAGGAGCGAAGGCTGGTCCGTGTGGTTCCGATCCAAAAGACGAGCTTCTGTAGCTCAAACTGCTGAAGAAGTTCATGCTGTTGTTGATCAACAGGTCAGGACTGTTTAGGCAGCAAAAGAGGACCAACACAATATTAGGCAGGTGGTCATAATGTGATGTCTGTTCGATGGATAAACAAATGACTCACTGCCACTAAGTGCAATAAGATGCTTGTGCAGATGTTTGCGCATTTCAGAAAGATGTGTATCAGATCAGAAGTTTTTTTTTTTATTATTTCTTTATCAGCTTCAGATGAAAACAGACGGCCATTTTGTAGCAAGGAAAGCTTTCATTTAAAACAAAAAAACAGCCACGTTAGCTGGAGAAGCAGTGGAGACGAGAGAAAGCGAGAGAGAGAGAGAGAGAGAGAGAGAGAGACCAGACAGTGTGGAGCTCCAGCTGTTTCATTAAAACCAGAGCAGAACAGACTAGAGCTCCATTATGAAGACCAGGATAGAGTCACAGTGATGAGAAAGCACAACCAGAGCTTCTGAGTGCACTGTATGACACACTACACACACTACACACACGTCCTGCTGTCCTGCTGTGGTGACGCGAGTCAGCACAAGCGTCTGAATTTGGGCTCGAGTGTCCTGAAAAATGTGTGGATGTGCTCATCACCGTGACGCAGATTCCGGATGTCGTCAGGCTCGTCTTGCTGTTTTGTGCAAATGGGAGAACGAAATTCCTAAAAGTACTGATTCAAAATTCCAAAGAACAGATGTGTCGCTTTTTTTACTCATACGTGAGGAATAAAAGCTTCATCGATTTAATTTCAACTCAACAGTGGATCAATGTAATCTGTAATAAGACTGATAATGTTTTAAACGCATGGCGCGCTAAAGGAATGTGTGTGTGTGTGTGTGTGTGTGTGTGTGTGTGTGCGTGTGTGTGAGTGTGTGTGTGTGTGTATACTCTGTATCAGTGTTCTGCAGAATTCTACAGAAAAAAAAAAAGGATGAATTGTCCCAACATTGTCCTAAACGTATAAGAGCAAAACACTTTGATGTAATATATAAATAAATAAAGCGGGTGTTTGCAGTGTTTTATTCCACTTATACATGTCATGTATTGCTGAAATGTGAGGGGTGCACTTACTTTCGTAGGAGATACGGTAAATGATAAACAAATCCAAGTCAGAGGACATTCAGAGTAAAAAAAACATAGAATAGACAAAGAGCAAAAAAAAAAGAATATGGAACGTTGTACTTTGGATCAGAAGGTCATGTGTTCGAATCCCAGTGCTGCCACTACATTTATTTATTTATTTGTTTGTTTGTTTATTCGAGACGTTTCGTATTTAACAGAGGCTTGTATAATGTCTGCGAGATAAAGCTACGACTTTCTTTCTCTCTCTCTCTCTCTCTCTCTCTCTCTCTCTCTCTCTCTCTCTCGCTCAGGAGTCCCCTTTTGCCTGTTGTTACTATAGAAGTTTTAAGCTTCAAGTTCATGTGTCACATGTACAGACACAGCAATTTGAGGCTACGGGCAAAAAAATATTAAATATCAAACAGACAATAGAAGATTTAAAAAATAAAAAATAGTAATAATGAGGTATAAGAAAGTAATAATTATTTAGAAGTGTGTGCAGAAAGTGTATGTACTATAAAAATGCAGGTTGCAGGTGTTTTTCTTCCGTGATGACGGACAGCGGCGCTGTCGAACGCCTTCGTCCTTTCTCTGTGAGTTCAGAATGCTCTTATTTGCCCTTTAGGATGTAATTAGCTCCGTGTTCAGGCTGCCAGACCGAGCAAAAAGAGATTAGAGAGCAGAACAGGAGTGTGTTTTTCACAAACCAGACAAATCCCATCTTTACATCTGCTCCACCAGTTCATCTCCTCAAAGCATGAAGGCACAAATAGAAATGAAACAACCAGAGGACTGTGAAAAGCGAGAATTCCAGGCTCATTTCTATGACGGATCATCAGGCATGGGCCCAGAGCAGCCTTCGATACGGTCGATTTGCAAACAGCAAAACCGTATTAAGTTGGATTGAATTTATAACCTCATCCTCTTCTATTTTTCTTGGACTAATTGTTTAAGAAGTCCTGCATCTGGAGTCGATCAGGAACATTCTTATTAAGTGTTTGCTTTGGGGGAAAAACATCTAAAGTCGGCATTGAAAAAAATTTTAAAGTGACTGCCTGGTAGTGACGTGAAGCTCAGATCATTCTAGTGACTCGGTTCTTTAAATCTCAATCACCAAAATGAACGAATCTGAAATGTTATATTTTTAATAAGCAGATTCCCCAACACTTCTACACTTCTACATAAATTAACTTTGACTATAGTTCCAGTAATATAAATTTGACAAATTGTGATAATCAGAACGTGGAGCTTCACCTCTCATATCTTCTGGTCTGTGTCTTTAGTTCTTTTGTCAAATGACTCCTAATAATTATTGCAACAATAATGTCAAGGTTTTGAAAAAACCCTGATTTATTGCACTGTGTAGCATCTATGTGGGTCATGTGATCTTGAAAGAACGAACGACTCGAACCAGAAAAGTCGAGTGAATAATGAATAATGATTCACTCTCTAATGATTCACACTCTATAAAGACTCGTTCAAAATGAACGAATCGTTCGTGAATGACTCATCACTCCTGCCTTTTCAAAGGATTAACAGCTTTTAGGAGACAACTTCACATTATGTCTCAAATATGAGTATACCATCTGACTGGGCTTATATGATGATGATGATGATGATGATGATTACATTGGGTATTAGAGCAAATCTCTTCAATCAGAAATGATCTGCTCTGATGAGTTGGCACCTCGTTCAGGCTCTAATGCTGTTATTTTGTTCTCAGAGAGAAAGAATGGGAAAGAAAGAGGGAGATCAGGAGAGCCCTGTAGGATGCAGCGAGTGCATGGAGCACTGTCTAACACACTGAATTGCTCAGAACTCTCCACTTTTGAGAGCAGAGGTTACGGCTGGATTAGTTTCTATGAGCGAATTCTGCCTGCAGCGCTACACGGAGGCGCTAAGCAAAGCCGGAGGAGTGGAATTGAATTCCAGCATCAGAGAAGATAGATGGTGATGTGGATGGATTGGATTTTTTTTCCTTTTCATACACGTTGGAGCTTAAGGAGCCTCGGTGTCCATATGCAACCTTTAGCTTTATCTCCAAATCTGGCAAGGACACTTAGTCAAATGGTAAAAGTCCTTTCACTTCTTAGGAAGGGCTGGATCATGATTAACTCCAGCACCTGGATTTTGGGTTCTGCAAGGGGTACTTGGTGTTAATGGTGGATGATTAAATGGAAGATCAGGATAAAAATCTAGGGATCTCAAGCACCCAGAAGAGGTGTTTATGGCACTTGGCAGGCACCCTTATCCGACTTACAACTGTGCAGGGGAGGGTGCAGGGTTAAGGGCCTTGCTCAAAGGCCCAGTGGAGGCAGGTTGGTGGTGGTGGAATTTGAACCTGTGACCTTCAGATTTGAAGTCCAATGCCTTAAACCGTTGAGCCACCACCTTAGTGGCTTAGTGGTGTCTGGTGCTTGACCTCACGATCTTCAGATCAGAAGCCCAGCATCTTAACAATTGAGCTACCACCTTCCAACACATATTGTACATTGATAGACCTTTAAAAAAGAGGGCTTTCTTGAGAAATTCTTGAGAAGTCTTGGAAAATGAAATCCTCTGATATTTAGTTCCACAAAGAATTTTACCCTCTGGTGCACTCTGACAATTTGTCAGGACGTTTCTGAGGTTACCTGATGGAACATTAATGAATGGACCACCGAGATTCGGTACCACCGAGATGAGGATGGGTTCTCTTTTGAATCTGGTTAATCTCAAGTTTTCTTCCACATGCCATCTCAGGGAGTTTTTCTTGTGTTACTTGCCACAGTTGCCAATTTATTGCTTATTAGAGACAAACTTACAATTACAAGGAACAAACGTATACATTGTTGTGCTTTTATACAATGTCTATTGTCAAAAGCGCTATACAAATAAAAATCAATTGAACCGGATTGGTGTTTACATTTTTATGACAATTGGCAGATTCCCTTATCTACAGTGATTTACAATGATCTTATTGATAGATCATTCCATAAGATCATTCAATTCCTCACTGTTTTACCTTACTGTTTAAAGTATTTGTTAAAGCAAATTACATTGAAAAAGTGAAGGATGCTCTGTACAAAATGTGTCTAAATTCACTTGTATTGTCATGTGGCACATTTTCTCAAACATCAACACAACTCTAAACAACTCAAATTCACTGCACAACCCTAAAAGGGTTGCCAGGCATATGCCATTTAATTCCACAGTGTTGTTTTGTTCTCTCCCAGGTTGCGCTTGGGAGTGGGATAACTTGACGTGTTGGCAGGCGGCGAGCGTGGGCGAGATCGTGGTGGTCAGCTGCCCCGAGCTCTTTGAGTTCATGAGTCCTGAGGAAGGTGAGTCGTTTTTTTTTTTTTTTTAATGAAGGAAAGTTAAATACTTTGGCATATATTTTATATATCAGTATTGAAAACTGTGATAACTACTAAATGTGTGGCAGTGAGTACTGGGGCTATGTTTCTGGTTGCCAGGTCTTGGGAAGATCAGTCGGAACTGTACAGAGGATGGTTGGTCTGAGACTTACCCTCATTACGTGGAAGCCTGCCTGTCTGAGGAGAACACCACTAATCCGGTGGGTTTTGATTGAAATGAAAATGAAAAAATAGTTGCACACGTTCAAAATCGGGTTACGTTCATTTTCTTGCTTTCAGATAGTTGACTTGTTTCTAACTGTTTGTCTGTCTAACATCTAGCAGACAGACAGACAGACAGACAGACAGACAGACAGACAGACAGACAGACAGACAGACAGACAGATAGATAGATAGATAGATAGATAGATAGATAGATAGATAGATAGATAGATAGATAGATTTAAAATGCTAAATGAGATATAAATGAAAATACGGACCGAAAAGCAGAGCTTAAATTGAATAGTGTGCCAAATTAAATAAAGGCATCTTGTATAGACTTTTTGGTAATAAATATTTTGAAGAAGGAAACCACATATGGCTGGACAAGTCAGGTGCCCCAATACATTTGCCCATATTGTGTATGTTACTTACGTCTGAGGTGTGAATAGCGATTTCAGTACTGAGGGCTCTAAGCTACTCTTTGCTGCTTCCTGTTAATGCAGGATATGTACTACCCGTCAGTGAAAGCTCTGTACACAGTGGGCTACAGCACGTCTCTGGTATCCCTCACCATCGCCATGGTCATCCTCTGCAGGTTCAGGTCAGTAAAAGCTCTGCTAAGCCTTAATCACATCTTATATATAGCAGGGACTGGGGAGAATGGCTCCAGGGCTCAATCCCATTTTAGCTTCGATTTTCCTGCAGTGGAAATTGCATTTTCGAAGCTGCCATTTGGAAGCCGGCCCATTTATTTATTTATTTATTTTTCTCCAGCCTCCCCTCTGTTCCGACGTGATTCTGATTTGATTCTGCTCACTGCGGCCGGAGACGCAATGAAATGCGCTGCGACCCCGGCCGAGAGTTCTTTACACGTACATGATGTTATTCTCTCTGCCTCTGCGAGTCCTTAACGCAGACACTGTCATTCAGAAAGACTTAAATTTTATTCCCTACATGTGGCTCTGACAGGAAGCTCCACTGCACCAGGAACTTTATCCACATGAACCTGTTTGTGTCGTTCATCCTGAGAGCCATCTCGGTCTTCATTAAAGACGGGGTTCTGTACGCCGAGGAGGACAGCGACCACTGTTTCGTCCACACGGTGAGAACTTGTCACTTCGATCATGTAAGAGAAATGTGTGGTAGCGATGGAGTATAACTTTTCTATAACTATTATAGTCCATAGTGTGTATATGTGTACAGTAAATATATATATATATATATATATATATATATATATATATATATATATATATATACATGTGCACATTATTATTATTAAATTTGAAAACATACACAACAATGCCAGGCGTCTCTTTACCCACCAAACAACCCCCCCCCCCCACCCCCAGTTCCCGTCCTGAATTTTAACCCAAAATGGGCGTGGCCTAAATAAAATATGAATTAATTGGAATAAACTATAGCATGCGGTTTTCAGTACTGTCATCATGGTGGGTGCTGAAAGTTGATCTTTTTCAGCCTCAGCTACATCTGTCGGATGATGTTTTTACCCAGTCATGGAAATATAAGATTTGTATGCGTTATTTGATCAGCAAAAGGCAATGTTTAATGCTGCTGCCACCAAACACATCTAATACAATTGTGTTTCTCCAACTTTGGGGTGAAATTTGGGGAAGAACCACATACAGCTTGGAAAGTCAGGAGTCCCAATACATTTGTCCTTATATTTTACATAAGTGGAAATACACGCTTGTTATTTTCACTAACTCGAGAAAATGGCCTCCAGGTTGGGTGTAAGGCGGTGATGGTGTTCTTCCATTACTGTGTCATGTCCAACTACTTCTGGCTGTTCATCGAGGGCCTGTATCTCTTCACCCTGCTGGTGGAGACCTTCTTCCCGGAGAGGAGATACTTTTACTGGTACACCGTCATCGGCTGGGGTAGGACGCATGGCTTTTTAACCTCACACCATGTTCTTTGTTTGCTAATGGCTCTCCTATTGGGCCTTATTTACGTGCATGAATATGAAGTAATGAAGTCTAATCAACAATACATTTATAAAGCATTCTTAAGTTTTCTTCACTGTCTTCTCTGTTGAACAGGAACTCCAACTATTTGCGTGACTATATGGGCGGTTCTCCGGCTGCACTTTGATGACTCGGGGTACGTTTCAGGAAAATCCAAGAGGAATTTCCCACTGCTTTATTCTTTTTGCTCTTTAAAGTTAAAATGGTGGCTGGAAGATAACGAAATTCTGCTTAAATATATTTGATCGCTCGTTTTATTGCAGCTGCTGGGATATGAATGAAAACACTGCCCTCTGGTGGGTCATCAAGGGACCTGTTGTTGCTTCAATTATGGTAGGTATAGAAGTTTAATTAAAAAAGAAAAATCTGGCAATGCAATAAAAAAATTCAAATTTACGAGAATAAAATCATAGCAGTACGACAATAAAGTCATAAAATTTTGCGAATGAAGTCGAAATAACGAGAATGAAAAGTTTAGCAATTGCCACACCATGAATTACTGGCGAAGAAAAATGGCAGAACTGGACAAACTCCACAAACACCACTTTATTTGGATCCTCTACATCCATTTTATTTAGCAACGTTTCTCGCAAATCTGTTTTTTCTCAAAACATTACCAACTTTGATGCCATATTGCTACGAATTTATTTTCAAAATATTTGAACTTTATTTGAAGTTAACCTTGTAATTTAGATATATGACTCTATGTGGTTTAAAAATAAGACAAAAAAAATTAATAAATGTAAATTAAATGAAATTATATATTAATATTTAAAAAAAATGTAAATAAAATTTTTGTTTTTAATATTTAATTCAATTCAATTTAATTTAATTTGTTTTCCTGGAAGAAGGTCCTTTAAATTGTGTGTATGTGTGAGTGTGGGTGTAAGTGTGTGTAGTTGTGTGTGTAACTGGGCACACCTGTACTCTGTAATCTGGTGAAAGTGTGTGCCCACAATAAGGCCTTGTGTTAGTTGTTACTATGGAAACAAGGTTTATATATACTTTTACCTGATATACGTCAAACCAAGAATCGAGAATTCAACATTAAACCATTATAATCCATATCAGGGGTGTACAAACTTTTGAGTTGCTCTGCAGCACTGACTCTTTTTTTTTTCTTTTCCCATCAGATTAACTTTGTGCTCTTCATTGGGATCATCATCATCCTCGTCCAGAAGCTGCAATCACCAGATGTCGGAGGGAACGAGTCCAGCATTTACCTGTAAGCAAGCCTGCCTCGGTCACCATAGCAACATGTTTCCCATACACACTCATGCACACTGTGTGTAGCTTTAAGGGGCCTGATTGGCTGATTTTTCATGGTTCAGGCACTGGCAACCTGCTGTGTAGATTTGATTGGGGTGCAATGAGTGAATGGAGAAAGTGAGTGGGTCAGGATTTTTAGATGAGTAGATTCAGTGTAGGAAAAGATTAAGAGTTTAAGTGGAAAGACCTTACAATGATAAAAAAACAAGTGTGTGTGTGTGTGTGTGTGTGTGTGCGTGTGTGTGTGCGTGTTGCTGAATTTATGGAGACTCATGCTTATCTAGCAACGTGAATTGTTTTGTACTTTCACGTGTGTAAGAGTGTAAGGGTTATCTGACTGTGTGAGAGTGTGCGCACGTGTGTGTACATTTTGTCCTAAAGAGGTGTGTGTCTGTTGTGTTGTCTTTGTCGTGTTTAGCAGCTGTGCTCAGAAATGCTTCAGTGAGCCCGCACAGGCTGTCCAGCATTCGTGCAGGATGTCAGAGCTTTCTACCATCACCCTGTAAGTGTGTGTGTGTGTGTGTGTGTGTGTGTGTGTGTGTGTGTGTGTGTGTATACATGTGTGTGTACATTTGTGAGTGTGTGTGTCTTTGTGTATGTTTAATGCCCGTGTGATTAACCATCAGCAGCAATATTCAAGCTACCTGCATGAATTCATCTTCATCATCATGAATTCATCTTCATCATCATGAATTCGATATCCGATGTCAGCTTTAATCACAATGGACATCCGATTGTTCTATTGAAACAGTAACTGAAGGTTTGTTGTGATAACATGTAGTAACATGAACAGTAATTATTGTGGAGGATATTCAGACATCTCCTGTCTCCAGGTATACAGGCTATATACAAATGTCCCACTAGTTAATTTGGATTGACTTGTGATTATTCGATCTTACGATGACGATAAGACAAAATTGTGAAAATATTTGACGTTTCGCGAGGCAGGCAAATGTAACAGAGTAGGCTCCGCCTTCCAGTCGCAAACCGGCGCTCGTCTACGCGTCTGCTGCCAAATATATATTTGTACTATATAGTTTATACATTATGGTACTGTCAATTGCTCTGTTTTGCTAAATTATGTACTGTAATTTGTAAAATTGTTAACAAATGACAGTATACTACCCGATACTGATCACTATTGTGTAAGACTCCTGGGTAGGCTAGACCAGGTCTAGATTACGATATTTTCAAGTTACAATGGGGTTTTAATTTACGATACGCATCTCCATCGTAAGTAGGAGACTACCTGCATCTGTGAATGCACATTATTGTGTTGCTAATTGATATATAGTCATCTATCTGAAACACACACACTTACACACACACACACACACACACACCATGACAGAAACTACTCTCAAATTGTATTTCATTTCTTTAAAATGTTATGCTATATTTAAATTGACAAAATTATTTTTCGGTTGTATTCTAGCTTTTTTTTCTTTGAAATCATTTATCTAGCAATAATACACTCGGACAAAAGTATTGTGACACATGACTTTTCCAGTCATATGTGGTTCTTCCCCCAAAAAAGTTGGAGGCACACCCATCGTTTTGTTAAAAGAAGATATTCTTTACATGGATTGCATGCGGGTGGAAGATCTCCTGCCACAGATCTCTGTGTTCAAACCTATTGAACATGTTTAAATGTAAAATTCGTTTTAATTCACCAACATCAGTACCTGACTTTACTAACACCCTAGTGGTGGAAGGGATCTCGACAAATCCCCATAAGCACACTCCAAAATCTAATGGAACATCTTCCCAAAAGAGTGGAGGTTATTCTAAGAGCAAATGTGAACTTAATGTGGAATCTACATACCAATCTTATTGTCAGGTGTCTACAAACGTTTGTCCATAAAGTGTAGTTTGTTAAATCAAACTACTTATTTGACATCTAAGATATTCATATTGAAAAGAAAAGGTCACTTAGGTAAGTACATTTAATTAGGGCGGGTAGAAATGAGGTTTTTAGACATTTATCTGGGAAAAAAATAATAATAATTATACCAAAAACCCGGATGCACTTACTTATGCACTGCTCCAGTGTTAGCTTCAGTGCTAAGAAAGATCGCTTTTGAGCTACGTTCATGTTTAATGTGGATTTCTGGGTTCTGGAATTCTCCATTTCAGCCATTGAGGGCGATTCATGAACGATTTGGACACTTTGAATGACTGTGGAAATCAATTCTTTGGGTCTTTGTGTCAGTGAATCCATTTCCACAGAAAAACGTAGACACTTTGGGAATACATATGTTTTCTATGTTTCAGTGTGTGTATATATGTGTGTGTGTGTGTGTGTGTGTGTGTGTGTGTGTGTGTGTGTGTGTGTGTGTATGTGTGGTTTTGGGCAAAAGCTCAAACCGTGAAATCGTTTTTACAATGATATTATAAATCTTTATAAATACAGCGAACATAAAAAAATAACCTTGAAATATAATGTGTACTGTATGTCACATGATCTTTTTCAATAGACACTTCAGTGTTCGATTCAGAAGACTATAACTAATCATTCTGACCATTACTGATTCAGCTACATTGTATTATCTGTGAATTGAGTCATTTCAGGAGTGTGTGCCAACTTATGTGTGTGTGTGTGTGTGTGTGTGTGTGTGTGTGTGTGTGTGTGTGTGTGTGTGTGTGTGTGTGTGTGTTAACAGGAGGTTGGCTCGCTCCACTCTGTTGCTTATCCCTCTGTTTGGGATCCACTACACCGTGTTCGCCTTTTCCCCAGAAGAAGTCAGTAAGCGGGAGAGGCTGGTGTTCGAGCTCGGACTCGGCTCATTCCAGGTAAACGCCGTTGAGACCTGCTTTTATTCATACTTTATTTATTTTGTCCTTTTTATTTATTTATTTTTCTTCAGCAATATAATACATTAAGTATAGAATAAAAGAGCAAGAAATGACAATGATATGAAATTATCCTTAATGTATAAACAAGAAACCAAATGAACATCATTATTTGATATATAATAAGTATAGAAATATTTTAATATAAATGAATGAATCAATTAATTGGCTGATTTATTTATTTATTTTTTTGTGTGTCTATATTAATCATAGAATTAGAAATATATGATTGAAATCCTTAAATGCAAAATATTTCACAAAATGTATAAAAAAGTTTAGGAAATTAAATTAAAAGCTCAATTAAATTGGGACATATTTGATTCTTTAAGTCTGACATTACTTTCCTTCTCTCTTTTAGCCAACAGATTATATAAAATGTAAAGTTGAATAAAAAATAATGGAAAGCAAAAGAAATGTAATTAACGTATTATTTAATAACATTTCCATGAAAAACATATAGAACTAAATAACGTCAAAACAAGGATTTATATATATAATTTATATTATTTTAATAATAACTTTTATATTTTAATAATAAGTTTTATTTACCTAAAATAATAATAATAATCTAAAAAATATTTCACTAACTATTTTAATATAAATAGTTTATTTATTGTTTAATTTGTTGTTTTATTTATTGTGCATATCAATAAATATAGTGTTTTAATGTTGTTATATTAAATATATATATAAAAGATACCAATCACAGATTTCATTCATTCACACATACAGGATATACAAACACTTTAAACATCAAAGACCAGAACCTATTTATTTATTTATTTATTTTTACACACACACACACACACACACACACACACACACACACACACACACACACACACACAATGCTGTGAAAAAGTTTTTGCCCCCTTCCTAATGATCCAGATCATCAAGCAAATTGTAATAATACACCCAATTCTTTTTTTTTTTTTTTTTTTTTTTTTTTTTACAAAATGCACTTTTTCAATGACAATTTTATTTAGTAAGGGAAAAAATAAACTTGTTCAAAGCTGCCTGGCCCTGTGTGAAAAAGTAATTGCCCCCAAACCTAATTAACTGGTTGTGGCAACCATTGGGCAACAACTGCAATCAATGAATAAATTGATTTGCAATGTACATAATTAAATACATATATACACATATCGTATGAACAGTGCCGTGTCTGATGAGAACCTGTAGTTCATGTCGTAATCCTGACCCACCTCACACCCTCATTTAGATGATCAATTATTTATTAAAGCTGCTTGAAAGAAACAACAACTACAGCTAGCTTACAGTTACAGTACAGTAAATGGCGCAGCAGGTTCGAAAGAAAACCCGTCCTGCTTTTTATAGTGAAAGTCTCTTTTATTTGGAGAGCTGGTTATGATTCAGTGTGAAAGTAATATCACAGTTACACAGAGGAGTGATGGTGTGAACGGGGATGTGCTGGAGTTCTCACAGTTTCTCAGTTTCCCAAGACCAACTGTATTATTGCTTTTTCTCTCCAGGGTTTCGTGGTGGCCGTGCTCTACTGCTTCCTGAATGGGGAGGTATGTATATGTGTGTGTGTGTGTGTGTGTGTGTGTGTGTGTGTGTGTGTGTGTGTGTGTGTGTTTGTGTGTGTGGCCTTTGAATATTGTACTTGTATTAAACTTGGCATACAATAACCATCATGATTTTGACACCTTTGTCTTCTCATATCATGGCGTCCATGATGATGACTAGCGAATTGTGCATGCTAGTATAGCTACATTTACTGTATGCTAGTGCTAACTTTTAGCAACAAAAATAGCTTTTTAAAATCTTTTTGGATAATAGAACAAGACTTCAGAAGGGCCTTTAGCATAAAGGAGAAATTCACCCTGAAAACACATCATATCGGTGAGATCGGTTCGTTAAACGGCGCCAATTTGGTCTTTTTTTAAGTTCGTAAACAGGATTTTGCGTTACCCAAAATGCCTTTTGAGTCTGAGGTAATTGTGGTAGCTAGCAGGATTTAGCCTCTTTTCCTCATTTCAAAGCAGCAAAGAAACTGTCTTTCTGTCTCTATCTCTCTTTTCTTGTTTCTCACTGTCTAGTTCCCTTTTCTCACTCTGTCTCTCCCCCTACTGTCCATCTTTCTTCGTGTTTTTCTGATTTCTCTTTGCCTCTCTCTTTTTCCATGTCTTTCTCTCACTCTATGTGTTTCTTTTTTGTGTCTTTGGAGGTCTCCCTCTCACTGTCTGTGTGTTTCTCTCTATCTCCGTTTGTGTCTTTCTTTGTTTTGCTCTCTCTTTGTCTTCGTGTCTCTCTGTCTCTCTCTTTGGTTGTATCTTTCCCATTTTTTCTCTCACTGAGCTCTCTCTCCCTCCCTCTATGTGTCTTTCTCTTATTCTGTCTGTCTCTCTTTTGTGTTTTTCCTTGTTTTGTTTCTCTCACACAGTGTTTCAGTCGATCTCTCTTTGTGTCTTTCCCTGTTTCTGTCTCTCATTGAGAAAAAAGCGAGAGACTGAAAGAGAAACAGTAAGCCAGATAATGTGTGAGAGAGAGCTCACACATTCTGTTCTGTGTCTCAGTCTATTTCTCTTTGTGTCTCCCTGTTTTGCTCTCTCTTTGTCTTTCCCTCATTATGTGTCTCTCTCTCCTCTCTTGGTCTTTCCTTGTCTCCCTTTTTTTGTGTGTCTCTCTCTCGCGCTTTGTCTTTCCTAGTTTTGCTCTTTCTGTTTTTAACTCCTTTTCTATCTCTCTTTTTGTCTTTCCCTGTTTTTTCTCTCTTTGTCTCTCTCTCACACTCTGTGTCTTTGTGTCTCTCTTTGTGTCATTCCCTGTTTCTCACTGTCCTTGATTCTTTTTCTGTCCTTGATTCCTTCTCTAAGTCTCTTTTCTTTCCTCTGTTTTTTCTTTTTTTCTTATCTTCTTTGCTGCTCACTGTCTCTCTCTCAGTCTGGTGTGTGTTTCAGGACTGAGTTTTCCTTTAGCTTTCTGCACTCGTCTGAGAGTCATAGCGAAGGGGTGGGTTTTTTTGGGCAGGTGGGAGAGTGTGTGACCCCCTTGCATCTGAGTCCATTAAATAAAATGACCTTTTCAAGTTTCTGCCTGAAGGTGCAGTCAGAGATCAAGAGGAAATGGCGCAGCTGGACGGTGAACAGGTACTTTGCTGTGGATCTGAAGCAGCAGCGCCACCCTTCGCTAGCGAGCAGTGGCGTGAACGGGGGAACGCAGCTCTCCATTCTGAGCAAGAGCAGCTCACAGATACGCATGTCCAGCCCCCAGGCCGAGAGTGCCACCCTCAACCTGCCAACCTGAGCGTCTGATTGGACGAGCCAGCTTCTGAATCCGCCCCTTCGATCTACTCCCCCCTCTGTCTCATTAAAAAACCCTGCTCTAACTGCAGGGTCTCGTTTCCTGGACAGGCTGAAGAGGCTTTCTAATTATCAATATCAGTCTATAAAAAAAAAACACACAATACAGAAAATATACACAAAATAAGAATTTTGTCCACAATCCATTCGAGGGTCTTTGAACGACTGGAAATCGATTCCAAAAATAAAACCCCCGAGATCCGAATAATCGCCTTTTTGTCGATAGATTCCGGATTCGATGTTTTTTATTTCAGGACTAAAAATTCAATCCTACAGCAGTGTTAGAGATCAAACTCCTGGGCTGCTGGGACACGAAAACAGTCCCCTGGGTGTTTTATTCCTCTTTCATGCCAGCAAGCTAGCTACCGATTCGAACGTGTTCTTTGAATGAACATGTGACCTGTATTTTTGTCCATTTAGAGTTACTTTTAGTGTTGTGGAAGACTTCCTCTCTATTTCTTTCTGTGTGTCTTTTTCTGCCTCTTTGACTCACCCATTACCCATTTGACTCTATCTATCTCGGTCATAGTCTTTCTATCTCTATCTCTGCCTCTCTCTTTCTGTCTCTCTCTTTAACTCTCTTTCTCTGTCTTAGTTTCTCTCTCTCTGTCAAGATCTAGTCTCACTCTTTCTCTTTCTCTCTCTCTCTCTCTCTCTCTCTCTCTCTCTCTCTCTCTATCTGTCTGTCTTGCTCTCTTACTCAGTCAATTTGTCTTGGTCTCTTGCTCTATCTGTCTGTCTTTCCTGTTTCTCTCTCTCTCTCTCTCTCTCTCTCTCTCTCTCTCTCTCTCTCTCTCTCTTTTACTTTATCTCTCAGTCTCTCTCTCTCTCTCTCTCTCTCTAGATCTCACTCTTTCTTTCTTGCTTTCTGTTTTTCTCTGTCATGCTTTCTCTTTCACTTTTGCTTTCTCTCTGTCTCCCTCTCCTTCTCTGTCTCACTCTTTTTGTCTTGCTCTGTTTATTTCTCTCGCTTGATAATAAATCACTAAAACTGGAGACTCCTTCCATGAACATCAAATAGCTCTTACATTTCAAATATATTCCATTAGATCCAGTCGACATGTTCCTCATTCATCTTTCCCAACACTGTTACAGAGATTTGGATGAAGCGGTATATTTTTCTCTTCTGCAACTTTACAGTCGTGTTCCGTGTTATTTAGAAATCGAAGTGCGACAGATTTCTACATTATTCTTAAAGAAAGTGTTTTCGTCGTCGAGCGTCGACAGTAAGAAGTGCCAAAATCCGGTCTTTTGATATCTGTATAATAGTGTCGTTTCGTTTTGTTTTTTTTTTTCTTTTCAGTGTGCATAGAAAAAAGTTCTCTAAATATTTTCCATCGCCTATAAAAAAAATGCCAACACCTCCATAACCAAATGTGGGTGTCAAAGAATTTTTTTTTAAAGAAATTATTTTACTATCAGCCGCAAGTACAGAGTATGTCAACTACATAAAGACTCGGGAGTTAATTATATATATATTGCCATATATATATATATATATATATATATATATATATATATATATATATATATATATATATAAAGGGAAAAAAAACAAAAAACGGAAAACTGCAAATAAACAAATTTAGGGCTAAAGATTCTTTACAAAGTCTGATGTCACTTGTTCGAGTCACACAACCAAAATTTTGCTGACAATCATAATTTTTCCTTTTTTTTTTTTTTTAACATGTACTTACTGTAAATTGTTTGGCGGCATAAACATTGCGGTGTTCTCTACATGTGCTTTTGAGTCTCGTTTGGTCGGAAATAAGTGTGTGTGTGTGGAGTATTAGTGCAGCTGAACAAGTCATTATTCTGTGAATTTAGAATAAAGTCATGTGCAATATAAAAATGCTTACCTGCCTTGTTATAATCTGTACATCTTCTCATCTGCTCAGAGTTGGATTTGTGTGTATCTGTAAAACGAATCCTGATATACTCTATATGGACAAAAATTTGTGGACACCTGATCATAAGATTGGGATGTGCTTTTTAAACGTCCTATTCCACATTTAATCCTCATTTGCTGTTATATTATTCTCCACTCTTCTAGGAAGATGTTCCATTATAATTTGGGGTGTGCTTGTGGAGATTCATCATCTCACAGGGGTGTTAGTAAAGTCAGGTATTGATGTAGGTAAGAAGACCTGGTGTGAAGTCAATGTTCTAATGAACCCCAAAGGTGTTTAATAGAGTAACAGAGCTCTATTGAAGGTCATTTAAGATCTCCCACACAGTTCCAGTTGGAGAAGAACCTCATATGGCATAAGTCAGGTGTCCCAGGACTTTTGACCTAACTAAAGGTGTCAATAAAATGGTAATTAACCCTAAAAGAAACAAGAGAATGAAAGCAGTTTTTTATTTCAGTACAGGAAAATGTGAAAATATTGAACGCGTTTGGAAATGACATGTTTGCTATGTGCAGTATTTAATTGATAGAAATGAATTGTGTTTTTGTTTCTCATTTAGTTTTTACTTTATTTATTTATTTTTTAAAAGAACTATTTATTTCCCATGAGTAACACACTTGTAATACTCGCGTCCTGGGTTCAGCTTGTGCACTTATCCGCTCATTTCCCTGTTCACTTCTGCAATTCATTCATTTTCAGATATTTTTCAGTATCGTTAAAACACAAGAAGAGTACAGAGGGAACATGTTTTTTATGGTTGAGATGCAGAAATTTTGAATGTACAGAGGAAATATTATTTAAGTAGAATAGATGGAAGAAAACAAGGAGGGGAGGAAGTTTAAAAGAGAGGAAGGAAGGAGAATGAAGTGAGGAAAGAAGAGGAAAATGGAATAAATAGAGGAAAAATTGGTGGAAGAAGGGAGCGAGGGAAAGTAAAAGGAAGGGAGAGAAATGTAGGACAGAGGAAGGGAAGAAAAAATTACGGAAAGAAGGAAGAAAGAAAGGAAGGCTAAACAAGAGAATGAAGTGAGGGAGGTAGTAAAGGAAGAACAGGATGAATGGAGGAAAATGAAGAGTGGAAGGAAGGAAGGAAGGAAAGAAGGAAATTAGGTGAGGAAGGAAGGTAAAAGGTAGGATGGTATGAATGGAGGAACAATGAAGAGTAAAAGGAAGGAAGGAAGGAAGAAAGAATGAAACATTAAGAGAGGAATGAAGGAAGGGTGAAAGAAAACATGAAGAAGGAAGGAAGGAAGGAAGGAAGGAAGGAAGGAAGGAAGGAAGGAAGGAAGGAAACATTAAGAAAGGAATGAAGGAAGGATGGAAGGAAGGAAACATTAAGATAGGAAGGAAGAAAGGAAGGAAACATTGAGAGAGGAAGGAAAGAAGGAAGGAGAAATGGATGAAAGAATGGAAAAATTATAGGAAAGAAGGAATGGAGGAAAATGAATGAATACAAGAAGTTAGGAGAAAATGAAGAAAGGAATGGAAGAAAAAGAGGGGAAAAGCTGCTGCTTTCTATGTTCTTGACACCAGCTGTCTTTCTGAGTGAGCGTGCTCAGAAGGTAACGACCATGTCTCAAAGCTGTTATAAACCAATGCCAGCTGTAATAGTGTGTGTGTGTGTGTGTGTGTGTGTGTGAGAGAAAAAAAGAGAGAGAGAGAGAGAGAGAATGTATTTTTTTGAGTGTGTGAGTGACTGTGTTTACTGAATTTGCCTGCTTAATATGTCATTGCATTCATCTCTCATTCGTACGCTCCTCATGCCGAGAACCTATTCGACTCGTACAGCAGCCGAGCTCTGCTTTTCGAACCCATGAATGTACCGAAGCGAATTGTATCGTACTTTCAGAACGAGTTTGCGCTGTGTCCTGTAGCCCTGATGGTTTTTTTCCTTCTTCTTTATTTCTTTTCCATGATGTACAGTAAAAAAAAAAAGAAAAACAAACACGTTTTTTTTTTTTACATGTCAAAATGTCCCTGTAGATGAACTTGCTATTTCTGATGTCTGTGCCAAATTTTGTATCAGTATATGGATTTTTATTGTCTGCTTGAAAGTGATATGTGGAGAGCCGACACGCTCTGACATCCCCTCAATGTTTATAGGCAGTGGTTGTCAACAAATGGACAAAAAAAACGAGAACTAAAACACGGCCTTGAAAACGGGGACGCTGGTTGTATAATGTTCTTTGAGAATACATAAATAAATATAAATATATTTATTTCTTTGTAAAAGTGCCAAAATATTCAATAAAGTGATGAGTCAGTAGATGGATGTGATGCGATTCAGGGTCTGATTTTATTTAAAATATGATACACATGCATAAAATATACACACAATTCACTATATTGCCCAAATTTTGCAGACACCTGGTCATAAGTACTAATTTGCTTTTATAATTTCCTTCCACTCTTCTGGGATGATGTTCCACCAGATTGCAGGATATTTGTGTTCATCAGCCACAAGGGTGTTATGAAAGGCAGGTACTGATGAAGGTGAGGAGACCTGGGGTGCAGTCAGCATTCCAATTCATCCCAAATGTGTTCAGTAGGGATGTGATCAGAGCTCTATAGCAGCAAGATCTTCCTCTCCAAAACATGTAAAGCATATCTTCAAGGAGCTCGCTTTGTGCACAGGGCACTGCCAATCTGAAGCAGGTTTGGGTTTCCAAGTTCAAGTGAACGCAACATTATTATTATCCGAAGACGTCCTGTACAATTGTGTTCCTCCGGCTTTGTGATAACAGTTTAGAGAAGAACCACATATGGCAGGAAAGCTCAGGTGTCCCAATACTTTTGGCAATATAGTGTATATACAACATCCCATAAAAAGAATAATATTACACAATGTGTTTAATAAAAATGTTTATGCTGTGTACAGATTTGTATTGTATTATATTCAGTCAGTTGTCTTGGGTTTCATCAGTATTTTGAAAGGTTCAGCAAACGCTAAATGGAATTCATGCTAAAGAGCAGAGGAAGCTTTTACCTACAGTGATTTATTTCTGTATTTCTGTGTGTAAAATACACTGTACATACAACCAGCATTTGAAGAACAGATTTTAGAAATGTACCACAAGCACAACGTATAATTTGGATAAAACGTCTATAAAGGTGCCAAAGGTCAAAGGTATAAGGAAAGGCCTCAAGTACCTTTTACAAACATCTCCACTTAACAGGAAGTTGTAATTCACAGTTATGAGGTTGTCCTGAATTGACCCACAGATTGACCTGAATATTAGGAATGCTACAGTCTTTTATGGGAACACTAGAACCATTTCTCTAATGCTACACAAAACAATGGCTTTAAAAATGACTTTAAAAAAAACGTTGTGCTCAAAATGTTACTCATAGCTATTATATAGCATTTAAGCAATGCAAGATCTTTTCAAATGACCTATGTAAAGCAGGTCACTGGCTTCACCCTTCATTTTTTTTTCTTTCTTCAGCTTATTCGATCCTATTGCTTTTTCATCTATTCATTCCATCTCCGCTCATCAATTCCGAGTGTCTGCCCTGTATATCGCATCCTTTTGCATCACATCCTGATTAATACAGCTCAGGGACTTTCACAGCGATGTGACTTTAATGGAACTGATATGTGGTGGTTCGGCCAGTTCCAGGACACTAATCTGAGTGACTGTGATGCGCCGCTTTTTACCAGGACTGAGCTGGTTCTGAGAGTGCCACCTCCACAAGCACCTCTTTAGCTCAGCCTGCACCTGAGGAGAAAAACAGAAACAACAGAGTTGAGTCCTGGAACTGAATAATCCTGGGTTGACAGCGAAAAGATTTGCACAGAATTTAAGAATCAATGGATCGTCCCTGAATGCTGATCTGAAGTCAAGATACTGTAACAGAAGCGTTAAACAAGGTTAAACCCATAATCTTCAGTGTTAGTCCATCTATTTTTTACGCAATGTGTGGGAAAATTGCACTAAAACGCAGCTATACAAACACAAAGTAACAAAATACTAAATAACACCAAACATATATCAGTGACGGGCCGTGCATTTCATATCCAGGCTTTCAGTGGTGTCCCATCTGAATCAAATCACCTCCTAATACCATTGGTATTTCACCATGGCTATAGAAACAATCAATATTATACAGAAACGCAGTATCAGAGACAGAAATCGCATACAGCAAGAATGAATGTCATTATTAAAACAAGAAACCTAATGAACACAATTCAACACGTCTCCTTTCACTGCAGCCACAACTGCACCGCCTGCATACATCATCTATAGCAGAAGCATCGATATTAATCTCATAAATTCACCCTGGGTTTTCATGCATTTTTTTGCAAATTTTGCAGGAAAAAAAAATGCAAAAGTATAAATGATTCATGAAAAAGCTTAAATGTTTTGATCTTTTTTGGCCGACTTTTCCTCACGATGTCCAGCTTTTCTTGAAAAGTCCATCTTGAAAATGTTCTTGTACGTGTATCTGCAACCAAATCAATTTCTCTATTGGACGGCATCTATAGGGCTTTGGAGTGACCAAATTAGAGTCTGATTTGTTCAAACAACATGAACAACATGAACCTACCAAGAGCATGCACTGTTCATTTCTGCTGGCTTTATGGCAATACGTGATGTGAGGGCGGAAATCTGATTGGATAGAAACTCCAACCTGGATTTATACTCTAAGATGTAGTGCACTGGAAAGAAACGCTATGAAATGAAGAGAATAAACTATAGGGAAATAATTGAATACATATTCATAGACCAATAATATATTGTAAGTCATTGATTTAGAGTAGGCCTTGCTGGCCCTTATGGCCTGCCATTTACTATATATATATATATATATATATATATATATATATATATATATATATATATATATCAAGATGTATGCACACCTAAGATGCCCTTAATCACTGTATTCATGAACTACATTGATATACCACCACACTACTGCATACCTCTCCATTAAGAAAGCAGTACAGAAGAGCGACCACAAAGCCCTGCAAAAAAAAAAAAAATTGTGAACTCAAGAATGGCAACACATTTTACCCTTTTTTAGGATCATACACATTGCATTTTTTACACATTGTTTTCTTTACCTTTTAATGTTCTTAAGGTAAATAGTTTTAAATAATACTTCATAGCCCAAATGTATATAAATGAAAATACACATTATATACAACAATTTGTATTTGTATTTTAATAATTAGGATTAAAGTTCTTGTGGTGATGTCATGTTTTTGAATTTGTGTTTAAATGCTTAAAGTTTAAGGATAAAGGTTTCTCACACACACCTGGAAGGAACCCAGGCCAAGCTCAATGTAGAGTCGTGCTGTTTCTCCCGTGTTCTCTGGCAGGAAGGCGAACACAGTGTAGTGCATTCCAAACAGCGGGATCAAGAACAATGTGGACTTAGCCAACCTCCTGTAAAAAAATCCATCACTTGTGTTTAGCTCATGTGTACAGTTAACTTTAGCAGTGAGTGGTCGATTAGCATTTATCAATATAACTCAAAAATCTACTCATAAAGTTCTGTTAGATTGCCTCATGCAGTTCTTTTAGCAGCTATTATCATTAGCATGTACTGACTTCATAAATTCACACAGAAAGTCCTGTCAGATTAGCACTTATAGTTCCATAACTAGCAGTATAAGTGAAAATTCCTTTTAGAAAATGCCGACAGATCAGCCTCTGTGACGACTCAGCTAGCAGTGAAGACTAGAAATGTTCCTCAATATGACTTCAAAATCCCCTCAGAAAAGCCTGTTATGTTAGCTGATGTCTTTAACTGGTTAGCTTAACGAGTTACAGTTCAATAACTTTTGAATATAAAGAGGTTTTCTAAAGTCCTTTCAGAAATGTTGGCAGTAGCTCTTGTTAGTGAGTTTTCTAGTGTTGATAAAGACAGTTTTATACAAAATGTGTCTCGAAAGTGCTCTTTTAGGACATTCTGTCAGGTTAGCTGTTGTTATCTTGGTGATTAGCACTGACAGCAAACATAAAGTGTTTATTTTTTGTTGTTGTTTTTACTTATAACCAATATGGATTCTCTCAGAAAAGAATGAAGGAGATGAAATCTTCCAGAAAATTCTATTGAGTTCACTCTGATCTTTTTAGCTTTGCTGCCGGCAATACATATTAGGAAGGACAAGGAGAAGATGTTTATAAACATGCTAGAAATACGCCATGAAAATGCTTTTAGAAATCGTGTTAGCAGGCTGGCTAAAAAGTACATGAGCGTATTGATGTCAGCAATTTCCTTCTTCCTACTTCCTACTTATATTGTATATTGTATATATACAATTATGCGACTCACATGAAATGGCCGGTGTCATTGCCTCCAACACCGGCTGACTTGAGCTTCTCAACCAGGATCCGGATCACATTTAGGAAGATGATAATGTTGGCCTAACAAGCACAAACTCTATATAAACCTTGGTGTTAGAGCATTTATGAAAGATAATTTATTGGCTATAATTCACTGATATAAAGTACGTTACTTATTACGTCCTTACTCACAAACAGCGATGCTGTTATCGGACCTTTGATTATCCACCACACACCTATGTTTTCTGTGTCATCCCAGCAACTGTAAAAACCAGCAGGATTTTTTTTACAATTACAAGCCTTGTTCAAGAGCCCAGTAGTGGCAGCCTGGTGGTGCTGGGATTTAAACTCATGACCTTCAGATCAAAAGTCCACCATTGCACTACCACTATCCTAGAATCAATTAAAGCCATTAGACATGTGCTACGTGTGGTAAATAATTGGTCGAGGTTTACGTACCCACTGTTGTCATAGAAATTGCGTGTCAACACCCAAACAACAAGGACAACCGATGGCACACCTGGTAATACAAGAGAATACTCGACTGTAGCTCTAATAATAAAGTTAGCTTTGAACAGGTCAGATCACCAGTATGGCTTTAACCAGGAACAGCAAGAGATATATCCAGAACTTATCGTATTCATGCACTGACCCCATCCAGTCAGAATGTACCACCAGAAGTACTTCCTCTGCAAGACAAAGGTGAGAACGAGCAGAGTCTGCAGGTACATGCCCTCCACCAGCAACCAGAAGTAATTCGCCAGGATGCTGAACTGGAAGAAAGCTACAGCGGATTTACACGTTACCTAAAAAAAGAGGAAAAAACACATTTAAGAAGTATTCTAAGAATTCCAGAACACTGGAGGCAGGAGCACTGTATTGCTGTGCAAGGGCACTATTTTGAAGGTGATAGTGTGTAAATGTACAGTAGATAAATAAATACGTTTCTTGTAAACGGAGCTAATCTCGAAAAATGTTGATACCACCTCATAAATGTAGATATAATGTATGTGCTTTAATCCCTTTCCCTTACAGTAGACATAAAGCAGTGATCCAGAGACTCGTCCGAGAAAAGAACAGCATCTTTGATGAAGACCGCACTGGCCCGGAGAATGAAGGAAGAAAAAAGATTGATGTGTATGTAGTTCCTGGTGCAGTGGAACTTCCTGTGATCAGAAAATAGCACAGTCATTTTTTAGGGCGTAATTTTAATAACCCGATGAAAATTTTATGAAGAGGAAGATCTTGCTTCACTATATATATCACAAGGAAAAATTTGCCTGAAGAAAGTAAAGACTATGATAGCTGTTATGAGAGATATCAGGGATGTGGCATATCCTGCTGTGTACACCTGCTTAAATGTTGAGAAGTAGGTTGTCTGAAAAAAAAAAAAAAAAGAAATTAAGGTCAGAGATTTAGGCCACGCTGATGTATCCTCTACTTATTTAGTTGCACTGACATAGGTAAGGACACTTCTATGCTCTTAAACTCATGTACCTTAGATTCAGGCTCTGCATCATTTCCGAAGTCACAGGCTTTCTCGTAAGGTGGATATAGATCACTCCAGCCTGCTGCTGTGCAGTTCCTGTAGATGTAACCTGAAAAGTTCAACATATTAGACACAATTTGCAACCTTCCTGGCTGTGTCAATAGACAGGGGAATTAGCTTCCTTTAGAATTCCCTTACAGCATAATGCCATTACTAGATGTTTTGGACAGCACTAAATAATGACATAGCCTCAAACTAACTGAGAAGTTACCACAGGTGCCTCATGCTGAAGGGTACTTTTTTGTCTCCTTGCCCTGTTTAGCCTTATAGCGTTTTGTTGCATCATCATAATCGTGATTTGAGGAAAGCACTAACAGAGGTTCAAAGGGGCAGGTATTATGCTGCCCCATGGTCACTGTAACAAGCATTAAATATTGATGTGCATTAAGTGTTTAGCTTAATTTAGTACAGTTTTAGAATTTAGTATAGATTCTTAGTATATAAATAGTAGATTATATCCGAATAAGTTGACAAAATATTGGGGTTTTTTTGTGCAAAAAACTCCAGCAGCAATAAATATGCAGAAATGCAGGTGCTTTTCCCAGAAGCAATAAGTAGCAATTAAATGTATTATATCAAAAGACTCCAGATATTTGCTTGAGGAGACTTTCAGACAATAACTATCAGGATGGGGCCAGGCTCAAAAACATTTGGTTCATCTGAAACTCTGGGCAACAATCACCTCAGCCTAAATTATACCAATTTCAAGACAATCAATGTCAAGCTTTTCCAGACACAAAGATCCTTTGAGCTATGTGAGCTATTTTAGCCCCAAACTTTTGATAATACTGCTACTGTCTAAGCCTTATGAGATTTTGCATGTTAATCAGTTAGTCACTCACAGGACCCAGTGAAACCTTCAGGTATCAAAGGCAGGTGATAGTGTGTGTTTACACAGGAATAAAGGCATCTGCGACCCACTTAACCAGTCCTCCAAAGTACCAAGGTGCTACACTGAAGGCATGCCAAAGTAAAGTAGGTTTTGGTGTCGTTGCAGGAGAGGACGCTCAAAATAACCATGTTTTTGCCGTGAGAAAAAGTTTAATTCAAAGAAATACCAAAATGGGTTCCTCTCAGCGGTTTGCTTTGATTACGTCACCTTGATGCAGAACACAGCACTGCAATTCTTTGTTTGCTGACCTTGCTTGGTAGAAAGGTGGTGGAAAACATCCAAACAGGACACGTTAACCACCTGGCCGATGTCGGCTCGGAGCCAGCAGCGGATCTCGTCCCATTCCGTCTTGCAGCCTAAAACAACGTGGGAACAAATAGCAGCAGTCAAACGAAGGTGACTAACAATTAGGGCACGCAGAAATAAGTGTAGTAATAATCTCAATACAAGTTATTTGGCCAAATAGAAGACGTTTAATTAAGTAGAGGTGGAATAAGTAATATAAATATCTCCTGTTATATTCACTGCTAGCCAGCTGGATAATAGAATTAAACATTTATCACATTCAGAACATGTTAATGACCTGCAAAATCCAGTTGCTCTTCAAACTGAACTGCAGTTATTCAATGCAGTCTTTATCCACACAAAATCCACACCAGCTTTCACTTTAAACTCAATGTTCACCAAGATTGACGTTCCATCCAAAACAAACACCAGGTCAAACATCAAAGCTATGTTAGATTATTTGCAAGAAAAATGATCTTCAGAGACCAAAAAAGACCAGAAACATTCAAAAGTTTACTTTACATTTTCAGTCACAACGAATATCAATATTTTACAAAAACTGGTTTCAAGTAACTTTCAACCATGACAGTCTTAAGCTTGGATCCTACCAGGAGTGGGGCTCGAACCCACGAGGATATTAACCCATTGGACCTTAAGTCCAACGCCTTAACCACTCGGCCATCCTGGTTGACAGATGAACAGATGGACAAATGGATAGATTGATATATGATGCTCTACATAACTCAACTGAAATACTGTATATTCAAGTGCTGCTTCCCAGTCATTCAATTCCATACAAGTGCCCAGGAATAACTGCAGATTTACCATGACCCTGCCCCTGATCAATAAATTCCCATGGTGTATCAGGTTACGGCATTTCATTTGGAGTACATGATTTTCTTGTAAAGGGATTCAAATCCACAAAAACTTTCAGTGCACTGCACTCTTGTTTGTATCACAATTAATCAAATAGTACATTCAGATTTTTATGAGGCGTTGAAAGCAGGGTATGGGTCATTGTGAATCTGCAGTTAGTCCTGGGAACAATGGGCACTTGTATGGAATTGAAAGACTGGGAAGCAGCACTTGAATATACAGTATTATAGTTGAGTTATGTAGAACATCATAAATCTATCTATCCATCTGCCCAACTGCTTATGTGTCTACCAGGATGGCCGAGTGGTTAAGGCGTTGAATATCCTCGTGGGTTCGAGCCCCACTCCTGGTAGGACCCATGCTGTAAATTTCGTTAATATTAATATTTTTAATAGCCAAATAACCATTTCGCTAGCAAATAATGTACCATAGCTTTGATGTTTGACCTGAGTGATCTTTTCCAGTTGATTTGTTTTGGATATAACCCCAATATTGGCGAACATTGAGTTTAAAGTGAAGGCATTAAGTATGGTTTTGTGTGGATAAAGACTGCATCGAAAAACTGCAGTTCAGTTTGAAGAGTGACTGGATTCTGCAGGTCATTAACATGTTCTAAATGTGATAAATGATCAATTCTATTATCCAGCTATCTAGCAGTGAAATTGTGGTCAGGGATTTTAGCTTGCTTTTAGCTTAATTTCATACAATCCCCAATGTACAGTATTGTCCTTATTACCAAGACATAGTGATTGTTACGGGGCCCATCTTAGCTTCCAGGTTACAGCAACTTAAACGCAAAGGTGGAAAGTAATGAATTACATTTTCTCCTGTTAACTTAACTTTATTTTTTTTTGTTTACTTTAACTTTTTAAATTAGTTTTTAAAATCTGTAATTTGGCTTTTACTTGAGTGTGTTTTGATTAAAGTATTGTACTTAACTACATTTTAAATCATATCTGTTACTGAGTAAAACATATAAATAAGTAACTTTTAGCTAACACAAACAAGACTAAATGTTTTTTTAAGCCTGTACTGTAAATGCAATTAATTCAAAATCTTTTCCTAATAAACTATAAATATCTAAGGCAAAGTCCACACTGATGCATTTTCATTTAAAAAAAGCATAATTTTCTCTCCGTTTTTGCCTTCCGTCCACACTGAGATGGAGTTTGTTAGTCAATGAAAACGTAGCCTTTTAAAAATGGTCTCTAAAGTGGATCGATTTGAAAACGGCAGGCAGAAAAGCAGCAGGTTGAAACTTCTCACGATTTGCGCATGCGCAGTACAGAGACGTGAGCGTTTTCAGACGTTTCAGAGTGGATGAGCAAATTTTGGGAAATTATTCAAAACTAAAGTGGGAAAGCGAAGTGTTAGATGAAGACCCCGTTTTCAAATATATACGGATTAGTGTAGACATAACCTGAGAGTTACAATTTAGTTTGGTCACTAAGGCCAGATAATATTTACAGCATAATACGACACAAAGTAACAAGCGGATATGGTTCAAGTGTCTTTTAACTATGATAATCTGAAGTCAGGGCTTGATCAGGAGTCAGTGGGTTTGAATCCCTTTACAAGAAAATCATGCACTTCAAATGAAATGCCGAAACCTGATACACAATGGTAATTTATTGATCAGGGGCAGGGTCATGGTGAATCTGCAGTTATTCCTGGGAACAATGGGCACTTGTATGAATTTGAAAGACTGGGAAGCAGCACTTGAATATACAGTATTATAGTTGTTATATAGAACATCATAAATCTATCTATCCATCTGTCCACCTGTTTGTTTGTCAACCAGGATGGCTGAGTGGTTAAGGCGTTGGATTTAAGATCCAATGGATGAGTATCCTCGTGGGTTCGAGCCCCACTCCTGGTAGGACTCAAGCCTGTCATAATTAAAAGTCACTTTAAATCTTTTATGTTGGGAAATGACTCAAAACTAAAGTGTGAAAGCGAAGTGTTTTAGATGAAGACAACGTTTTCAGATTTATCTGGATTAGTGTAGTGTATTTTTTTATTTATCTGGTTTTTAATTCTCTGGTTTTGCCCATGTGGTTTGCACCTCACATGACCTCCAGCCAGTGGTGGACAAAATACCCAAACCATGTAGTAGAGATAAACTCGGGGAAAAAAAAGTAGATGTAAAATATGACTCCAGTAAACGTAAAAGTGCTTCCTTTAAACTTTCACTTGAGTACAAGTATAAAAGTTTTTGCCTTCAAATGTAATTTAGTAATAGTAATTTAGTAATGTACTATAGTAATATTTACCTTCTTCACACAATAACTTTTCCATTTGGGTCAATTAACGCTTTCGCTAACGCATGCCCCGTCTCTCACCCAATGCGATTCCACTAACGTGCCTATTTATAGCACATTTATTCGGAGAGTAAATCTTACTACTGAGAGAGATTAACAAAAATCAACAGGAGTCACAAGTCGCTTCACTTATAGAGTACAACGCCTCTGGAAATAGTCTTAAAGCGTTTCTGTGGGAGAATTTCTCTCAGACTTCTCTCACGCTGCCCCTTTGTTTTACTCCAGTCCTCAAATAAGCTTTATTTATTCAAGGATCAAAAAGAAGCAGCTCCATGTCATCAAGACATGCAAATCATCCCAATCTCAATATCCTATGGCCATAGACATGAAATCTACTGGATCCAGATGTACATTTTTTTTTTTTATGTTTTATGTAACTATGGAAAACTGACTAAAAATAACTTGAAACTAGTCACATTTATCTCCATGTGCATCTTGAGCAGCGTTCCGCCATGTTTAATTAGCACGACAAGGTTAATAGGAGCTCAGCATGGCTAAATATATCTATTTCTGAAGTTCACTGAGGTTAAGGTCTTATTGGATGGCGTTTATTTCAAAAGCACATCCAGAGCAATATTCACTGGTGATTCATCTCAGTTTCAGAAAGAAGTGGTTAAGACTTTAGACTTCACATTTTAATACCATGATATACAACAAATGGGGCCTTCAGGAAAAGCCCCTAACCCCCTTAACTGCTCAGTTGTACAAATTAGAAAAAGTCACCCTGGATGTAGGTTATCTGCCAAAAGCCACAGATTTAGGGAAACTGTAGTGGTAGGGAAGTGGTTTCTCAGTAGTTAAGATGATGGACTTCTGATTGGAAGATTGAGTTCAAAGAAGCTGCTTCTGGGTTTTTGAGCACAAGCCCTAACTGTCAAGTTCTCAGTTGTATAAAATGTGATAACTGCACAAGGTGGTATAACCAAATTTAGACTAGCAAGTGCTTTTGCTGAATGTTCTCCCTCAGACACCTTGAAACATGGCAGTGGAACTCGCGGTCTGGCCCCTATGGATGAATTCTCGATGCACAATGCCACGAATGTAAAAAAAAAACACAATGAACATGCACTTGGTTGAGATGCGGATCTGACTCTCTATTTTTGGTCATGAAGATGATGGGCTCTTCCACCGAGAAGACTGTTGCTTCTCTAAAGTTTCGTCACTGGTAATGATCCTTGACATGGACGACGGGTCATTCATGAGTTCTTGACAGATTTCGATGCAGTGTTCAGGGTCAGCAGCCTAGGGAAGAACTTGGCAGCAACACGGCGCATGTTAAAATTAGGATCACCTGGACTGGTCCAATGACACGCCGACAGCGATGTTGTGTATTGTCTTCCTGATCTCTCGTAGTCTTCCGGTGATGTTTCTTCTGCTTTTGAAGTTCATGTCAACGACTCAATCAAGCATCGCCATAAACTCGTCAGATTTCACGACAAATCTCCACAAGCACACTCCAAAATCTAGTGGAACATCTTCCCAGCAGAGTGGAGGGAAATATAAGAGCAAATTGGGACCAAATGTGGAATGGGTTGTTCAAAAAGCACATACCAAACTTATGACCAGGTGTCCGCAAAATAGTGTAGATGATTTATACAACTGAGCAATTCGAGGTCCTTCTTCAAGATCAAAGCAGTACTTGCTTGGTGGTTCTGGGATTTGACCTCTTCTCCATCCAAGCCATAAAAAATGGGGGTCAAACCCATGAGGGAATTTATCTATTAAGAATTAACCCCAATACCTCGGTCATCCCGGTTTGTTTAAAACACGTAAAACAGACAGACAGACAGACAGACAGACAGACAGACAGACAGACAGATATACAAAATGAGAATTTAAAGGTGGAGTAAGACAGCGCTGTAAATGCCCTGCAGTTGTATCTGGTTCTTGCTCTCTTTCCTCATAGTCTGAATAAAAATCTTCTGGTCCTTCACTGATGCCACAGCCTGGGTGGATGGACATTTGGGTTTTCCTGCATGATATCAAATGCTCCTCACAGGTGGTCAATGGTGATATTGGATTAAAATAGGTTAAATTGGATAACCTAAAAGCTGAGCCATACTAGGAGTGTGGTTCAAACCTACAAGGTGATCTGTCCTATGGTTTAGTTCAAATGTTTTCCCTGAACTAAAACTGAAGGTCCCAATGTGGCTTACAATTAACTCATTGATAAAATTGAGAAATTTATGAATTGAGAGACCAGCAGTGGCATCTTTGATGGGTCTGGGATTCAGACTCTGTGGTTAAAGCATAGGTCTTACATGAAAAAGAGCTTTTACAAGCTGTCAGTTTTCTATTGTACATTAAGTCAAGTGTCTAAAGTCACCCCTCCTGGTTCACTGCTAAACTGTGATTACTTCTAGGAGTCATTCTGCACAATGAGTCCTACACTTAAAAAGTCAGGATCAAATGATTGTAGAACCCCTGTTTTTACGAAGTTTTATGAAAGCATCCTGTAAGGAATAGTTGTCGACTGGTTGAATTTTCTTCATGGTTTCGATGTAAATTAATTAGATTGTTACAGCACTCATGTTACAGTATTTATCTCCTGAATCTTGGCCCGAGTCAGAAGCACTACATTAGGAATATCTTTCAAGGGAAGATTTTTAGCCTTTTGAATAGTTTCCTGAAGGTGTCCAGTTAAAGCAGGGTTCAACAAAAGGTTTTACCAGGAGTCAACACCCCAGACAGACAGACAGAAAGACAGAAAGACAGACAGACAGACAGACAGACAGACAGACAGACAGACAATTGCCCAGATACACAGATAACATTCAGAGTTTCTCCAATATCTCAGAAAAGTGGTGTTATTGATCTCACTTTCCCAATCCTACTGTACATGAACTAGCAGTATTATATATAGATGGAAAAGGTTGATGACAGCGTGGAGTAAGACAGCACTGTGGATACCCTGTGTTTCCGTCTGGTTCTTGCTCTCTTTCTTCTTGGTCTGCATGCACAGCTCCTGAGCCTTTATGTGCTGAGAGATGATGGCACAGTCAGAGTGGATGGCCTCCACCTGCAGCCCAAACCATATGGAAAGAACAAATCAAACCATAACAATTAAAGGCATAATATAATAATACTACAACACACTTTCTTTCCTGTCTAGAAACATAGTTTATTATTAAAAAAAATGTAAATGAAAGTGCAGCATCTTGGGATGCAACCATGTGCCTAGTTTGTTTAACAGAGTAATATCTGTTAAAAAATTTATAAAATCCTCTCAACAGAGTTGCAGGCTGATTTATCTAAACTTTGTAATCCAGCGTACCATTGTAGATTTATTATTTTTATAGATAGAGACTTAAAGCACTTTTGTACGTCGCTCTGGACAAAGGCGTCTTCATTAAGGCGATCTGTCAGTAGCATGGAGGTCAAAGTAGCTGGATAATATGTAAATGTAAAAAAATGGCTATATATTAGACTCATATTTGATATAAAAACTAATAATAAGCATTCATTTTTAATAGCTTAAAAAAAAAAAGGCAGCAAATTGTAACTTTAAAAAAATGGATTTTTTTTGTGATTTATTTATAAAAAAAATTCTATTGATTTATTTATTTTTATTTACTTTTTCATTTTGGTAAATATTAATAATAACTGTATATTCTTTATATCTTTTATTTTTTTAAATAGAACCATTTAATATATTAGAATATTTTCAATAAATATCTATTATAATTCTATTATAATAGAATAGAATATCTATTATAATTATAATAATTATATAATAATAATTATTATTATTAGTAGTAGTAGTAGTAGTATTAATAATAATCAATACTAACAAAAACATACATTTACATAAAGTTTATTTTAAACAGGATTTTTTTTTTTTGCTAAATTTATAAGCAGCTCACTTAAAAAAATGATATATATACAAACATTAAAAACGTATAAAGCAGAGAGAAGAACTCACCGTTCTCCAGAAACAGGTGATTATCCACACATATAATGCGTCCATGTGCAAACTGGCCATAACAGACCCCCGAGATCCGAGTGGTTTTAATGTAATAACCCCAAATAAATTCACCTTGTAGTCTGGAACACGAAGCTCGGACTGACCTCCTCACTCAGAAAAAGCGCATCATGCAGGAGAGATTGCAGCTAAGGGCAGGAGAGACACACACACACACACACACACGCTGGCTCACACACTCATACACACATACACACACACTAGCTGATACACTCACATATACTGTACACCAGCCTTTTCTCTGACACACAAATGCATACACAGGATTGTACATACTCTGGCTCTTACACACACACCGGTCGGTTTAGTCTCAATTCACACACTGCCCTAATAAAGTGTGCTTCAAGATAGTCCACTATATTTGAGGATATTTCATTTATACTTTGCTAAAAAGGAGTGTACTGTAGTGAGAAATATATACCATGTGACCTTTAATTAATTATTACTTACACAATATAATTAATTGGGCTCAATTGCACTAAGTATTCATTCAGTTTTCAACAAAATTCACTGATTTTTACATACTGTCAAATTTTTCAGTCTTTTGCGTGTTGTTTTGTGTCACGTTTTTCTGTCAGAAGACCTGCCATGTTCCTGTCATCCTTTAACATGCATGTGTTAGTCTTTATCATGTAGCAAGAATTGTATTTAATCCAACATGGGCATCAGTCCATGGCCACGCTGTTCCCGTTTTTGGTCTTGGCACCGTTTATTCTGACTGTTAATTATATCTTAGCAGACGGAAGCTTGTGATTGCAGTAATTTCGACATGACAAGACTGTGGCATGACCACTGCTTAATGAAACACACAATGGGAATTAGAAATCTGGGAATTAGAAAATAAAATAGGCAACCGGAGAAAAACAGTAGTGGCAACATGTTTAGTGTTTAAAGTTTTCACTGTGATGTTTCGTGATAAATTGAATTTATTGAATAGAGGAAACGTATTAATGAAAAATGGCTTAAAAGAAAATACAGACTTGCACCGAGACACCGAACCTGGTGAGGCGATTAGCGTGACAACTTCAAAACACCTCAGAACATTTTTTTCTGATATGAGTCATGTGAACAGTACAGCAAGAAGAGATACTTGTATGAGTTATGGAGGGAAAAGGAGTGTTTGTATGACGTTTCTATTATCAAGGCATTCATGAACAAGATCGTTTTTGTTTACACAGTGTTGTGTATACACAGTGTATGTATATCATGTACTGTATTTTAGAGCTTTAGCTGAGATTTCTATAAACATCAGCAGAACTGAAACCAGCAGGAATACCACAGCAAGCGTAAAGCAGCTTTATGTTAAGGTTTTTTCCGTTTTTGACAGAAAAAGTCCAACATGCCTTTACGTTTCTGTTTGACTATTTGTATAAAACATATATATATATAAATATAAAAGAGTCAAAATTAAAACTCCACTGAAAAAATATTTTAAATCAACAAAAATTTGTTTTACTGGAATTAAGCACCAAAATCAACCATGGTGCACACATCCGGCAATTAAACATGTCCGTGTGGAAACACCATACACCATTATTACATTAAAACATTAATAATAAACATTTATTTAATGGTGCACTAATTCCTGTTCATTTCCATGGAAAGTTTTCAGTCTTAAATTCCTGAAAGTTTAGTAGTTTATAGTATTATATTGTATTACATAGTAGAAGCAGCATATAGTAATATATTAGTTTACATTTGCTAGATGTTGTAGCCGTGTCATTTGTGTTTAGCTGTGTTTGGGCAGTTAAACACGTGACTGGACATAACAGCTGAGCTTTTGCTTGCCCTGTGGGATCACTATTACATTTTTGATTTGTCCACCCCTTGTAATAATACGTATCAGAGATAAGACGTCTGCAGTGTGGCCAGCTGTTGAACTGCTGCAAAAAGATCATGCATTAACCGAGCTTCATTTGTGACATAAACTACGGCGATGTTTGGAGTCTTAAGTCAGTGTTTTGGGCCAAAATTGGTGCTTTGCTAACGCTCAATTGGTGCATCCATTTCTTTTGATTGGTTTTTAAATTTTTAAACAAGTCCGCTTCTCTTAACTTATCCGTCACTTCTTCCTTTTGCCTCTGCTCTTTTACGCGATGAGATGGACAATCAGAGGGGTTCTCAATCCCGCCCCAAAGGAAGTAGGTGGACACAGGCAAGGCTCGACCAATAGCGCAACCAATAGCGCATTTTATCACACCAGCAAGTTGTCCACCGCTCTCTGGTGTTCAACGAAACGGAACCCGGCTACGCCCAGCCCAGAGGAGGGGAACCAGATTCGTTCTGGCTAAAAAAAACCAGCGCTCGTCCTCTGAGGCCCAGAGGGGACGCAGGAAGAGGGGTTTCTCCGAGACGGAGTGTCCCACTCAGAGAAAAAGGGACAAGTATGCCACCTTTCATGGCATATGCTAAGCTCTCGATTGTCTGCTTGTGTGTTAGTTGCATCCTCGTGACAAACCAGAAACGAAGTATCAAAGCTTCAGCCTAGTTTGTGTCGTTTCGATGTGCTGCAGGGGGGCAAATGGGCAAAATGCTACGCAGTAGATAACAATTAAGGTTTTGGATCCCCACTGTTCAGCTCAGGCCTGGTCAGCAAAAAAAAAAAAAAAAAACACAATGGATTTTCCTGACGTTTGTTAAAACCAATGTCCATTAAACTCTGCTGGTCCAGCTGTCTAAACCTGAGAAATGCCAGTAGAACCTGGGATTATTTTCCCCAAATAGTATCACCACCAGATGTTTGTAGAGTTGTCTTCATTAGGGCTAAGCGATGTGGCCAAAAATATTCTACTCAAAGTAATTCTGTAATTTGAGTAATTCCACTGACTTTTTGCTAACAAATCACCAACTAGGTGCCAGAAAATATTTGAAAGGAAGGAGCAGTGAGGCCGTTTCCACATTAAAAACACTTTTTTTCTTTGTTTTGGCCTTCGGTCCACACTGAGACGGTGTCAATCCATGTATCTTTTTGAAAACAATCTCCGAATTGGATACATTTGAAAACGAGGCTTTCGAAAATCTAAGAAGATCCGATCTCTTAAAAATGCCCTCCGTACAGTAGTAGGTGCACAAACAGTAACAGAAGAACTTCTTCAAACAGTACTTATCGAGATAGAGGGAAACCTTAATAGCAAACCTTTAGGTTATGTCTCCTCCAATGTAGCAGATTTAGACCCAATCACCCCAAATCTTATGCTCATAAGGGCGGCTAGACAGCTCTTTACCTCAAGTGATATAGTCGACAGAAAATGTAGAAGTTCTTTGAGGTCCTAATACCAAATCTTTATACGTTGTGTGATTCAAGGAAGTCTTGGTGAAAAAAGAAGAAAATAAATGGCATTCTTTGAAGTGAAGACTTTTTTTTGAGACTTTGGTCAGTGTAAAATGTATTAGTTGAAACAGAAAACTAAGTATTAATACGTGCATTTGTTGGTTGTATCTTGAGGGCCCACTGGTAACCGTACTGTTCACGTGCCTGATTAAATAAAGGCATAAATCTGATATTACGGGTGCATTGTGCATTGTAGCGCAAGCTACGACTTGTCTGTTTGCATTCTGTCATCATTTCTAACCCAATTTATCACCACGTTTTCTGTCTTCCATTATCTCAGCATCATCACGTGTGGACTTCAGAGCCCGGCCGAAGAAATGATCAGGTTCTACGAGGGAATCAACGGTGTACCTTCAGCTCCTCAGGTACCTTGATATACACAGCGTACTGTAAACAAGTCCAGCTGTGCCCGTGGCTCATTGATCATTGAAGTCAGTAGGCACCTAAGGAAATTGATGATTTGCTGTCGATCTGAATCGAAGCAATAAAAGCGAAACACATTAAAATGCATTGCGTTGAATGAAATCGAAACCGGATCTCACTGCATCGTAATAAAAGTGAATCTCATCGCAATAGTAGATGCTTCATATGTATCTAATGAATCGTCCGCTATGCATCAGCTGTGGTTATGGAGATGCAAATCCCTAATATGCAGATTCTTCCATCTTCAGCTATGAGAACTCCAGCAAAACCAATTCAACACAAGATGCAAAACCAAAGCTTTACATCGAATCGAAGTAAAATTGAAAACACTCTTGCATACATTCGAGTAGCAGTCCACAAATGCACACTAACGCTCTGTTATTGATCGTCTAGATCTATTATGGTCTGTATGACTCTGACGCTTCCTTGTTTGCACGTCATGTCGGAGTGAACATGCACACGAGACCACAAGCATTCAGACACTCACCTTCTGGTGTGCTCAGAGGAGGAAAAAAGTGAAGCCCAGCTTTTTCAGAGTCTCTCTAATAACGAGCATTGCAACAGTTAAAACAGGAGAAACAGGTGTACACAGGAAGTGCAAAAGTTTATTGATTTCATGAAAATGAAATAAACGAATGAAGGTTTTTACTACTTTTATGTTAATTCAATGTTTGTTCAGCACCGAGGTTCAGCCTGGTAGATGTTAGCTGCTATATACATTAAGATTGATTGATTGATTGATTTTTAACCTCCAACCAATTAGAATCGAGAACTCTGAGGCGTCGTGGTGCAACATAAATAAATAAATGATGGATTTTCCAACGAATTTTCTCGAAGGTGAAAATAAATCTGATGCCTACAGAATAATCCTTAACAATAACAATTACAATAATAATAATAATAATAATAATAATAATAATAATAATAATAGACTTAGTTATTGAATAGATATCCAAAAAGTAGTAAAATGTATTTTTATAGACTTTAAGTTTGTATGTAAAACCATGTGAATGAAGTTGACATTACTTTATATTGGGGCAATGTTTATATAAGTTCCTTAAGTTATGCACCACATCCTTAATAATAATAATAATAATAATAATAATAATAATAATAATAATAATGTTAAAATGAGAAATTTGGCTTGATTGTTGAATAATTATTCAGTCAGTAATGTATTGCAATAAACTGTGCTAGTTATATATATATACATATATACAGTGGAACCCGGTTATGTCGATGTCGTAGGGGGTCGCCAAAAAGCATCGAGGTAACCGATGATCGAGATAAACGAAAATCAAAATGGCGGCAGTATATTAACGTGCTTGAAATTTCTTTATGTACATGATGTGCGTTAATAAATGAGAATGTGCATGCACGTGTTTTTGGAGGGGTTTTTACACAACAGCGTTGCTGTGATTTGTTTGATGAAGTCATGCTATAAAAAAATGTACATACGTTTGTTAACAACAAAAGGCATAAGTGCACCTACTAACAGCAGAGATTCACCAGTATACAATACAAACCACCGTCCATTCTCCATACAAACCTTTATTATATTCTCCAACATTATATACACACAGATCGCTCAAAAAAAAACCAAACAGCGGCTGCACAGTGCCGTCTCACATTTAGTCCACATGTGGAAAAAAAAAAAAAACAGTAACTAAGTTTCTGAAAACTTATGACCATCAGGCTGAAGTAATCCGCACAAACACACAAAGCAAAGTGTCCGAAAAAACTTACGTCCGCGATGCCGAGGGGGAGAGAGAGAGAGAGAGAGAGAGAGAGAGAGAGAGAGAGAGAGAGAGTCTGTGAATGGAAAAATAGGGAAATTCAAAAATACCACGACCGGCGGCACGGCGCGAAGCCGGAAAAAAACCCGGAAGATCCAAAACCGAACCCGAAACCAAAAACGAGGGACAGAAAAGTCTCAAACGTGAACGGCTGAAGGGGGCGTGGCAGGTGCTTTCTCGGCCGCTTTCTCTGAAGCTCCCGGCTTCAACTCCTTACCGAGAGAGCCGTGCTCCTTACCGAGAGAGCCGTGCTCCTTACCGAGAGAGCCGTGCTCCCGTTCATCGCATAACATTTAACAAAAAAAGGCATATGTGCACTTACTAACAGCAGAGATTCACTAGTATACAATACAAACACCTGTAGTATCTGTAAGGTTTGATTTTTCCGCCGATCGACATAACTGACGTTAAAATTTTAAATTTTTCCCCCCTTGTGCTCGAGATATTAGGGTTCCGCGATATAAAAAAAGTCGACATAAACGATGAAAAATGCTTAGAAAAAGCGAGAACTTGGCGGTTCCACTTCAAAAACGTCGACTTAATAGGGTTGTCGAGGTAACCGAGGTCGAGATAACCGGGTTCCACTGTAGAACAATCAGGGTTTATGCAGGGACGTCATATTAGGAATAACATTAGACTAGTTTTAGATATGATTGATTATAACCACTTTATTGAGGATGATAGTCTTATTTTATTTATTGATTTCTATAAAGCATTTGATACGGTCAATCATAGTTTTGTTTTTAAAGTCATTAAAATGTTTGGTTTGGGTGATATGTTTTAAAAGCTGTTAAAACATTATATAGTGGGTGTGATAGTTCTGTCAAACTTGCTCATGGTACCTCACAAAGATTTAATATTGATCGTGGCATTAGGCAGGGATGCCCCTCTCTCCTTGTTTATTTTTGTTAGTCACTCAAGTTTTAGCATCACAAATTAAGAGAAATCAATTCGATGGTATCACAGCTTTAGGTGTACAATTTAAACTTCGTCACTTTGCTGATGACACTGCAGTTTTTGAAGGACAAATTTGAAGTACCGAAAATAAATAAAAATATGGAGAAATTCACTGCTGTTTCGGGCCTTAAAATGAATTTAGATAAATCTGTATTATTTCCCCTTAAAGATTGCTCCTTTACAGAAATAGGCAATATTCTAGTTAAACATCAGCTAACGTATTTGGGTGTAATCATTTGTAAAAATGAAAAGCAAAGGAGTCAGTTACATTTTGAGCCAATTATTGAGAAAACTTTAATATAGAGATTTAATTTGTGGTTAATTTGCGGGACCTCTCAATATTTGGGAGGGTTTTATTATCAAAGGCAGAAGGTATATCTAGATCTGTGTATACATCATTATCGTTAGAAGTTCCTTCCATGATTATTAAGGATCTAGATCGAATTCTTTATATTTTTATTTGGAGGAACAAACCACATTATTTAAAAAAAGAGATCATGTGTAATCCTAAAGAGCAGGGGGGATTAGAGGTCTTAGATTATAATACTCTTAATGACACCTTTAAAATGAAATGGTTAATAGAGTTTATGAAGAATAGAGATGGTTCTTGGAATGTATTTACTAATTATATGTTTAAGAGTCTGGGAGGCTCTGATTTTTTGTTGAAATGTAATTTTTCTGTTGATAAAATTCCTGTTAAATTGGCCGGTTTTCACAGACAAGCCCTGCTAGCATGGAAATTGGTGTATAAGCACAATTTTTCACCTCACAACTGTTTCATATGAAATAACAAAGATATATTATTTAAAAACAAATCTTTATATTATTATGCTTGGTTCAATTCAGGTATTCTTTTAGTAAGACAGTTATTTAATTCTCATGGTTACCTTTTGTCATATACTGAATTTCTTCAAAAATTTCAATTACCAATTAAACCAAGAGAATTTGCTGTTGTTATTGACGCAATTCCCAAGAGTGTGACAATACTTCAAAAAAAACTATATTTCAGAAGGAATAGACGTGGTTAATCCGTGTAAGAGCATTTTTATTGAGAATATTGATGTTTTAAAACAACAGTGTTGTAATAAGATAATAAGGAATGCTCTCGGTTCTGTATTTTTACCTGCAGCACAGTCTTTTTGCTCTTCTTTATTTGGTTATATTTCTTGGGTTAAAGTATGGAAACTGCCAAACAGGTTTTGTATAAATAACAAAATTAAGAAAGTGTCTATTACTGTCTAATACTCCATAGAATTGATCCTGATAAGCATGTTTTGGAAAGATTTCAGCTGAATATTTCATACTGTGAATTCTGTGGTCAAGAAAAATAAACCATTTTGCATCTTTTTTTCATTGTATTTACTCAAGGTTATTTTGGAAAGATCTAGAATTCTATATTAATAAACAAATGGGAAGTGGGATAGAATTATGTGTATTTGATGTGCTGTTTTATACAGAACGTAAAAACTTGAATTGTGGACAACAATATATTATACATTTGCTTGTTTTATTAGGAAAATTCCACATTCATGAGAAAAAGTGGGCTCAATGTAGACCAAAACTTTTCCCATTTTCTTAATGACTTCAAATTGTATATGAATCTCTTGAAAGAAACAAGAAACAAAAAAGCACTGAAAACATGTACTGCTCTGAAAACTTTGAAATGTATGTCATTTTCTTTTTTTATATAGTGTTTTGTTTATTTATTTATTTTATTATTTTTATTTATATATTTTCTCTCTGTAATTAATTGTTAATTTAACATGAATATGTAATACCTCTTGTTCTTTTGGCATTAATAATAATAAAAAAATAAAAATAAAATAAAAAAGGGTTCGCTTCGTACGGCCTGCTGAACTTATCCACGAAAGAGGGGAGGCCGACAAATTTGCCAAATCCTTTTAGTCGCATATTGGATGGCATGCATTGATTTAAAACAGTGAATTTATTGCTAAGAAGTTTTTCTTTCTCTGTCGGGTAATGAGCCAAGAAAGAGAGACATTTTTGCAAAACACGAAAGTTTAGAAACATATTGGTTACCCCCCTACAAAGAAAGTGGTATGATCCGGTAACTTTCTGTGACGAAAAAACATATATATATATATATATATATCGTCGCCATGTATAATATATATAAAATATATCATAGTATATTTTCGAGTTTGTGTTGTGAAATGGCGCACGCAGGGATTCTGAATCAAACTCAGTATAACTGCTCGATCTGTCAGGATGAGCTGAAGGACCCGGTGACGCTTCCTTGTGGCCACAATTTCTGCAAAGCCTGCATTAATGGCTATTGGGACCAGGGCGTGTATGTCTGCCCTCAGTGCAGGCAGAGCTTCACTCCGAGGCTCGTCCTGGGCACGAACGAGGTGCTGGTCTACGCGATGGATAAAATAAAACAGACCGCGATCCGTGCAGCTTCTGCGCCGAGAGCCGAGGTAAATTTATTGTACAGGATTCTCATTCCACCTGTGCAGAAAGTAAACAATTCGTGGGGAGCAGTGAAATGAGCCAGCTGTGGATTTCAGTTCTACACCCTGTATTGTCTTTTCACTGCTCAATCCCAGATAGCACATTTTTTCTGGGCCAGAAAGGGCTGAGTTCAGGCTGTTCTTTTGGCTCACATACCACCACGGTTTACGCTCCTTAATTGGCTCTAAAGCTGCATGCCTGAAGTAATCCAGACTTTAGCCAAAAGCAGACCATAACTCAGCCACAACCCATTCACACCTCCAGAAATCAGACACAGCTGTCCTGCTACAAAGCCAGAATTTCCAAATTGACCATATTTACCCCAGAACCCACCCACAACTTATCCAGAAGCCCACCAAAAAAAGCCATAACTCTACCAAAATGATTTAACTATGTAAAATGTGTATATTCAAAAAGCATTTAAAAAAAAACCATGGAAATAAAAAATTATACCAAAGCAATCAAATCAAAACACAAGAATAACACACAGCAAAGAAAAACTACATTATAAACAAAATTAAACCAATAGTGCAATTAAAAACAAATGTAAAAGTGTTGTGCATAAATTAAAAGAAACCAAACAAAAGCTAGTTATGAAAGACCAAAAAGATTTGAATACCATGAAAGGCAAATATGAAAAATGACTAAAGAAGTGTGACAACAAAAATTAAAACTAAAGAAAACAATAGTGCAAATGAAACAAAACTGAAACAAAATTAACTTGTGCATAAATGGTGTAAAATAACCCAAATGAATGCTGGTTAAAAAATAAATGTACAAAGTGTAAAGTAAATATGAATAAGACTTAAAACAACAGCCACAAATAAAATGGAAATAAAGCAAAGCCAAATAGTCACACAAACAAACAAACAAACAAACAAACCAGTAGTGCAATTTAAAACTAATGTAAAAGTTGTGCATAATTGAAGTTATGCAGGAACACGACCCTCAAATGAACGTCCAGACCGCAGGAGTTACATCATCATCATCATCATCATCATCTCAGTCTCTCACATGTCCCCGTTACCGCTTGTGTTACAGACATGATGTTCAGGGCATGTGGAATTTAACAGACGGGATTAAAACAAGTGCGCACCAAACTAAAGCAAACAGGTGGTGGTTTCGATGCTGCTTTGTGCTGATGCCGATTCCATTTGCCCACTGCATGGTGTGGATTTCAATACATTCAGTAATGAAGTGTGTCAGGAAAATTGTGCACTCTTGTCCTTGTTCCTCTGGACTGTGCGTTCATTCAGTTTTATTTAAAAAATGTTATGCGTTTCTGATTTGTTTTTGCCTCTAGAGTCAGAATGTGAGCAGATCAGAAGATCAGAGTGAGCTGGAATCGTGTGTAAGGAGCCTGGAGCTGTTCAGCATTGACTTTCACAAAGGTGTGTTGCTGATCTGTATTTATTTGTTCATTTATTTATCTGGAACGGGAACAAGATACTGTGTTTGATTTGTTTAATGTGTATACGTATTAATATGTGGGTTAATCTATTTAACTGTGAAGAAGTGTTTTAATGTGTTATCACTTGTGTCATGTGATACGGCACTGTCACATGACACTGTCACACGTGTGACATCATTGTATGACATCACAAAAGGGCTTCTTATAAATGGCTATTCGTGTGACACGAACAGTGAGGCACATATTAGATAAATGTCCTGCATATGAAAGGGATAGATTTCAGTTAATTCAGGAATTAGGATGGATAGGAATGGACAATATCTCTCTAATGGTACTGCTGGGAAGCAAATTCGGCCAAACGAGAGTTTAAGAATTGTTATTTAATTACCTAAAAAATTTAGTAGAATTTAGTTTATTTTTATTTTTTTATTATTGCACTATTTCAGGGGTAGCTTCACACTCCAGACCAGTAGGTGGCGTTAATGCACCTTTTCGTTGGTCTGCCAAACCGCCATTAAAACTCCATAACAACAACAAGTTTGTAAGAGCTGATTTTACTATTAGTTATTTATCTGTTCTGTAGCTCTTACGGTGTTTCATCAAGAAAAGGTGTTACAAAAAGGTTTGACAAAAGAAAGGTAGATTTTGTGTTTCCCAAGAAAAGGTTGACGACTGAACACAAAATAAGGCTTTTTGAAACATCAGTACGCTTCACCATTGTCTGGCTGGGCGTTTGCTACACTTACTATTTTGGCCTCAGATATACCGTATTTTTCGGACTATAAGCCGCTACTTTTTCCCACGTTTTGAACCCCGCGGCTTAAACAACGAAGCGGCTAATTTAGGGATTTTTCCTGGGTTTTTCCGGCTTATTTATGTTAAAAATAAAAATATTTGTAAAATTCGGTGGGTGTGGCTTATATAAATATATATAATATAAAGATATAAAAAAATGTTTTTTAATGTTCTTTAGTGCCACAGGATGAATCATAGCATTGTGTGTGTTGTGTTTTGTTCAGATTTGGATGACCTGATGAACATGTTGCCTGAACTAGAAAGCAGTACGCGTGTGCTAGGGATTATTCTGAGTCAGGCTCTCGAGGCAGCGTCTGTGCCACAGGTGAGGGAAGAAACTGCACAGACACTCACAATACCTACATGATGCGTGTCTGAGATCCTGAGATGGGTGTTAGTAGTATGTACTGAATTCTGCAGCCGGTCTATAAAGAAGTTTTATTAGAAAAGATGTAGGAAATGGAATCAATGGTAAATTTTCCTGACAATGTCACATTATGAGCAGAATTATCAGAGCGTCTTTGTTCAGCTGGTTTTTGTTTGTCTGTCGCTCTCACATTGGGGAAATTTCCAATTTTGTTCCAGAAACATGGTACAAAATATGTACAGTATATAAATAATTAAAGAGAAAAAACAATAGTAGTAGTAGTTACGCTAACAAACAATTTGCACTGGGGGATATTACACAGTTTACATTGTTATTGCACCGTCTTTAAAAACAAGTCAAGTCAAGTTTATTTGTATAGCGCTTTTCACAACATTGTCTCAAAGCAGCTTTACACAAATCAACAGTGATGGTGAATGGTGTGAATTTGTCCCTGATGAGCAGCCGTGGCGACTGTGGCAAGGAAAAACTCCCTTAGATGTTATGAGGAAGAAACCTTGAGAGGAACCAGACTCAAAAGGGGAACCCATCCTCATTTGGGTCACATCAAGAGTTTGATCATAAATCTTTCAACAATACAGAACACTGGAGAGTGAGAACTAACATGATTACTGGAGTATAAGATTATAAGTGATGTTCTTTCTGCAGTCTTAAACAGTCTATATGGTTAGTAGCTCGGAGTTTTATGAGCTCAGCATTTGTGATCATCACAGATCCAGCATCAGCTTCTCCATGCCAGAGCCTTTAAACACTCCAGGAGGTCCAATGTCAAAACTCCACACATGTAGCGGGATCCAAATGGCACTGGTACGTCTCTAGATAGTTCGGGATGTTTGCGAGTTCGGCATCTACTTCTTTAAAGGTCCGTAATCATCACGAGGTGGGAGGTGACTGGAGCTGGAGCAACCTCAGGAAGCCTCGGGATGGGGAGAGAAAGAGAAGCAGTGGAGAGGAATTAGCGTAGCTGCTGTTCATGATATTAACAGCACAAGTTGATAATGTGCATGTGATCAGATGTTCTGGAGCACAAGGTTATGATGTGATGTGTGTTATGTGTAGGCTTTGCTAAAAAGATATGTTTTTAATCTACACTTAAACTGGGAGAGTGTGTCTGAGCCCCGAACACTGTCAGGAAGACTATTCCAGAGTTTAGGAGCTAAATGTGAAAATGCTCTACCACCTTTAGTGGACTTTGCTATTCTAGGAACTACTAGAAGCCCAGAGTTTTGAGATCTCAGGGAGCGTGGTGGATTGTAGCGTGTTAAAAGATTGGAGAGATACATGGGAGCCAGACCATTTAGTGCTTTATAAGTGAGAAGTAATAGTTTGTAGTCTATTCGAAACTTAACCGGAAGCCAGTGCAGAGACGATAGGATTGGGGTTATGTGATAATATTTTCTTGACCTTGTAAGAACTCTGGCTGCTGCATTCTGGACTAACTGAAGCTTGTTTATTAATGATGCCGGACATCCACCTAGTAATGCATTACAGTAGTCTATTCTGGAGGTCATGAACGCATGGACGAGCTTCTCCGCATCGGATATAGACAACATATTTCTTAGCTTAGAAATATTTCTAAGGTGAAAGAAGGCTGTTTTTGTAACTTGGTTAATATGATTTTTGAAGGACAGGTCGCTGTCTAAAATAACACCCAAGTCTTTTACTGTTGAACTAGTGGTTACAGAACATCCGTCTAAATGCAGGTTGAGATGCTGGAGCGTCTGTATACTAGTTTTTGGGCCGATGAGCAAAATCTCCGTCTTATCAGAATTCAAAAGTAGAAAGTTATGGGTCATCCAATCTCTTATTTCCTTAACACACTCGGTTATTCGAGTTAATTGAGCTGTATCGCCTGGTTTAGATGAGATATATAGCTGAGTATCATCAGCATAACAATGGAAGCTAACTCCATGCCTTCTAATAATATTTCCTAACGGAAGCATGTATATTGTGAAGAGCAGGGGTCCTAGAACCGAACCTTGCGGCACGCCATAATTTACTTGCATTAGCCTGGATAGCTCTCCATTTAAATCTACGAAATGGTAACGATCGGACAGGTAGGATTTAAACCAGCTTAATGACGGTATTAACAGTGTGGTTTATGGTCACTGGTTCATTTGGAGCAGTTCTGATTGTAAAGCCGCAAATCAGAAGACTGATCACATGCTCTCTTCTCTTCACTCTCATTGGTAGATACTAAACCGTATCACTCAGTAGTAATATATAATATAAAGCTGTAATTTTCTCAACTTTGCTGTGACTCTGGACACGGCCACATTTTATATTGCAGACGTCTCCGGCTCTCCGGCTGCTTTGTCGCCGCACGTGTTTGCCTGCTCGCAATTTTGCACACCTGCAACTAATCAGAGCTTCTGTGTGTTTGTTCAGTCTGTAAACATCTCAGTTTTATCTCTTTCAAACGCATCTTCCTTATTTTCTACAAAAAACCTCACACAGATCTTGTGCAGCTTCTCCAGCAGCTCCAGAAACTTCACTGGTATTAATGCTATGTGTCCAGTACACATGGTTGGGGTTAAGGGCTGAAACAATACAAATGATTTGCCTCGATGCTTCGTTTAGTCTCTTTAGCTTCCCTGCATACGGAGCACTTTGTTGCCCCACGGACAATTATTACTGACGCACAACCCGTTAAACTGGGGAGCGCTCCGGACAGGTAAACACTATGGAAGCTCTAATTCTGACTTTATTTCCATTCTGACTTTTTTTTTCCCGCTTCTGCAACCTCTAAAGCAGTGCTGCAGCACTCATGCGTCCGTTTTTTGAAGCAACTACTTTATCTGGCGCACAGCACAAGGACTCGACTTCTTTGATGGCCCCTTACGAGGTCTGGAGTGGAACCCGTCTTGGAAAACCTCTGTATGACCCTATACACTGTTCTGTAACACAGTTTCAGGCTGTTACGGTACAGGAACAGATCTTATCGCCTCTCCATCTTTGCGAAGAGCAACGATTCAAATTCTCAAATCCTCTTTCCCCCGACAGAACGTCCTCGCTGGTGTACAACGCAATGGTGTTTATATGTATGAGTTTTTGACCCACTCAGGACAGGAGTGTTTGTGTTTAGTTTCAAGCAATTGCTGTAGCATAACATTTTCCCTCCACCTGAACTATATGACCCGAACATGTCACAGCACATGACAGTGCCCCTGCGCACAAAGTCAGCTCCATCAAGATATGCTTTACATGGTCTCCACAAACTACATGCCGCCTCTCGGTTTGTGTCCCACTGGTGTTCTGTGATCAAATCTGCGTTGTGTAAATTTATTGAACAGGAATCTCATTCCACATGTGCAGAAAGTAAATAATGGTGATTCGTGGGGAGCAGTGAAATGAGCCAGCTGTGGATTTCCACTCTACACCCTGTATTGTCTTTTCACTGCTCTGCCAATGCAGGAACTGACATGACCCTCAAATAAACGTCCAGAATCTCAGTCTCTCACATGTCCCCGTTACCGCTTGTGTTACAGACATGATGTTCAGGGCATGTGGAATTTAACAGACGGGATTAAAACAAGTGCGCACCAAACTAAAGCAAACAGGTGGTGGTTTCGATGCTGCTTTGTGCTGATGCCGATTCCATTTGCCCACTGCATGGTGTGGATTTCAATACATTCAGTAATGAAGTGTGTCAGGAAAATTGTGCACTCTTGTCCTTGTTCCTCTGGACTGTGCGTTCATTCGGTTTTATTAAATATTTTTATGCGTTTCTGATTTGTTTTTGCCTCTAGAGTCAGAATGTGAGCAGATCAGAAGGTCTGAGTGAGGTGGTACCGCATTTAAGCAGCCTGATGCTGGACCGCATTCGCAAAGGTGTGTTGCTAATCTGTATTTATTTGTTCATTTATTTATTTAATTTAAAAAGAATTAAGCTAGAAGCCAAAAGCATAAAAAAAACTGGATGACATCTACCCACCTTCCTACTTTCTTACTTACTTACTTAGCTCCATTTTATTTAGTCTCTTCTGTTAATGTAATAAAGTCCTTTAACTCTGCCCTCATAGTGAAACTTAATCTCGCAGCTAGAAAGGTGGGACTAGTTAGTGAGACGCACACATGGAAAAGGGAAGACCTCATGTCGCTAAAATGTTCCGAAATCGTACAAAGTTCTCAAGAAAAGTAATGGATAATTAAGCACCTATCTGGAACGGGAACAAGATACTGTGTTTGATTTGTTTAATGTATATATGTATTAATATGTGGGTGAAGAAGTGTTTTAATGTGTTATCACTTGTGTCATGTGATACGGGAGTGTCACATGACACTGTCACACGTGTGACATCATTGTGTGACATCACAAAAGGGCTTCTTATAAATGGCTATTCGTGTGACATGAACAGTCAGGCACATATTAGATAAATGTCCTGCATATGAAAGGGATAGATTTCAGTTAATTCAGGAATTAGGATGGATAGGAATGGACAATATCTCTCTAATGGTACTGCTGGGAAGCAAATTCGGGCAATCAAGAGCTTAAGAATTGTTATTTAATTACCTAAAAAATACAGGAACGATAGATAGAATTTAGTTTGTTATTTTTATTTTTTTATTATTGCACTATTCAGTGTTCGCTTCACACTCCAGACCAGTAGGTGGCGTTAATGCACTTTTTCGTTGGTCTGCCAAACCGCCATTAAAACTCCATAACAACAACAACAAGTTTGTAAGAGCTGATTTTACTATTAGTTATTTATCTGTTCTGTAGCTCTTACGGTGTTTCATCAAGAAAAGGTGTTACAAAAAGGTTTAACAAAAGAAAGGTAGATTTTGTGTTTCCCAAGAAAAGGTTGACGACTGAACACAAAATAAGGCTTTTTAAAACATCAGTACGCTTCACCATTGTCTGGCTGGGCGTTTGCTACACTTACTATTTTGGCCTCAGATATACCGTATTTTTCGGACTATAAGCCGCTACTTTTTCCCACGTTTTGAACCCCGCGGCTTAAACAACGAAGCGGCTAATTTAGGGATTTTTCCTGGGTTTTTCCGGCTTATTTATGTTAAAAATAAAAATATTTGTAAAATTCGGTGGGTGCGGCTTATATAAATATATATAATATAAAGATATAAAAAAATTTTAATGTTCTTTAGTGCCACAGGATGAATCATAGCATTGTGTGTGTTGTGTTTTGTTCAGATTTGGATGACCTGATGAACATGATGTCTGAACTAAAAAGCAGTATGGGCGTGCTACGGATTATTCTGAGTCAGGTTCCCGAGGCAGCGTCTGTGCCACAGGTGAGGGAAGAAACTGCACAGACACTCACAATACCTACATGATGCGTGTCTGAGATCCTGAGATGGGTGTTAGTAGTATGTACTGAATTCTGCAGCCGGTCTATAAAGAAGTTTTATTAGAAAAGATGTAGGAAATGGAATCAATGGTAAATTTTCCTGACAATGTCACATTATGAGCAGAATTATCAGAGCGTCTTTGTTCAGCTGGTTTTTGTTTGTCTGTCGCTCTCACAGTGGGGAAATTTCCAATTTTGTTCCAGAAACATGGTACAAAATATGTACAGTATATAAATAACTAAAGAGAAAAAACAATAGTAGTAGTTACGCTATCAAACAATTTGCACTGGGGGATATTACACAGTTTACATTGTTATTGCACCGTCTTTAAAAACACGGTATTAACAGTGTGGTTTATGGTCACTGGTTCATTTGGAGCAGTTCTGATTGTGAAGCCGCAAATCAGAAGACTGATCACATGCTCTCTTCTCTTCACTCTCATTGGTAGTTACTAAACCGTATCACTCAGTAGTAATATATAATATAAAGCTGTAATTTTCTCAACTTTGCCGTGACTCTGGACACGTCCCCATTTTATATTGCAGACGTCTCCGGCTCTCCGGCTGTTTTGTCCCCGCACGTGTTTGCCTGCTCGCAATTTTGCACACCTGCAACTAATCAGAGCTTCTGTGTGTTTGTTCAGTCTGTAAACATCTCAGTTTTATCTTTTTCAAACGCATCTTCCTTATTTTCTACAAAAAACCTCACACAGATCTTGTGCAGCTTCTCCAGCAGCTCCAGAAACTTCACTGGTATTAATGCTATGTGTCCAGTACACATGGTTGGGGTTAAGGGCTGAAACAATACAAATGATTTGCCTCGATGCTTCGTTTAGTCTCTTTAGCTTCCCTGCATACGGAGCACTTTGTTGCCCCACGGACAATCATTAATGACGCACGACCCGTTAATCTCGGGAGCGCTCCGGACAGGTAAACACTATGGAAGCTCTAATTCTGACTTTATTTCCATTCTGACTTTTTTTTTTTCCCGCTTCTGCAACCTCTAAAGCAGTGCTGCAGCACTCATGCGTCCGTTTTTTGAAGCAACTACTTTATCTGGCGCACAGCACAAGGACTCGACTTCTTTGATGGACCCTTACGAGGTCTGGAGTGGAACCCGTCTTGGAAAACCTCTGTATGACCCTAAACACTGTTCTGTAACACAGTTTCAGGGTGTTACGGTACAGGAACAGATCTTATCGCCTCTCCATCTTTGCGAAGAGCAACGATTCATATTCTCAAATTCATTGCGTTGTACACCAGCGTCCTCGGTTTGTGTCCCACTGGTGTTCTGTGATCAAATCTGCGTTGTGTAAATTTATTGAACAGGAATCTCATTCCACATGTGCAGAAAGTAAATAATGGTGATTCGTGGGGAGCAGTGAAATGAGCCAGCTGTGGATTTCCACTCTACACCCTGTATTGTCTTTTCACTGCTCTGCCAATGCAGGAACTGACATGACCCTCAAATAAACGTCCAGAATCTCAGTCTCTCACATGTCCCCGTTACCGCTTGTGTTACAGACATGATGTTCAGGGCATGTGGAATTTAACAGACGGGATTAAAACAAGTGCGCACCAAACTAAAGCAAACAGGTGGTGGTTTCGATGCTGCTTTGTGCTGATGCCGATTCCATTTGCCCACTGCATGGTGTGGATTTCAATACATTCAGTAATGAAGTGTGTCAGGAAAATTGTGCACTCTTGTCCTTGTTCCTCTGGGATGTGCGTTCATTCGGTTTTATCAAATAATTTTATGCGTTTCTGATTTGTTTTTGCCTCTAGAGTCAGAATGTCAGAAGATCAGAAGGTCTGAGTGAGGTGAAATCATTCGCAGAGACCATGGAGCTAAACAAAGAGAACATTAAGAAAGGTGTGTTGCTGATCTGTATTTATTTGTTTATTTATTTTTTATTTTTTTTATTTAATCTAGAAGCCAAAAGCATAACAAAAACTGGCTGACATCTTCCTACCTACTTACTTACCTACTTACTTACCTACTTACTTGCTTACTTACCTACTTACTTACCTACTTACTTACTTACGTATTTACCTACTTACTTACATAATTACTTACCTACCTACTTACTTACCTACCTACTTACTTACATACTTACTTACCTACTTACTTACCTATTTACTTACCTACCTACTTACTTACTTACTTACTTGCTTACTTACCTGCTTACTTACCTACTTACTTACCTACTTACTTACTTACCTACCTACTTGCTTACTTACTTACTTACTTACTTGCTTACTTGCTTACTTACCTACTTGCTTACTTGCTTACTTACTTACCTACTTACTTGCTTACCTACCTACTTACTTGCTTACTTGCTTACCTACCTACTTACTTTCTTACCTACTTACTTACCTACTTACTTACTTACCTACCTACTTACTTGCTTACTTACTTACTTACTTACTTGCTTACTTGCTTGCTTGCTTACTTGCTTACTTGCTTACTTACTTACCTACTTACTTGCTTACCTACTTACTTACTTGCTTACTTGCTTACCTACCTACTTACTTTCTTACCTTCTTACTTACCTACCTACTTGCTTACCTACTTACTTACTTACCTACCTACTTACTTGCTTGCTTACTTGCTTACTTGCTTACTTACCTACCTACTTACTTACTTACTTGCTTACTTACCTGCTTGCTTGCTTACCTGCTTGCTTACCTGCTTGCTTACCTGCTTGCTTACCTGCTTGCTTACCTGCTTGCTTGCTTGCTTGCTTACTTGCTTGCTTACTTGCTTACTTACCTACTTGCTTACCTACCTACTTGCTTGCCTTGCTTGCTTGCTTGCTTACTTGCTTACTTGCTTACTTACCTACTTGCTTACCTGCTTGCTTGCTTACTTGCTTACTTACCTACTTGCTTACCTACCTACTTGCTTACCTACCTACTTGCTTACTTGCTTACTTACTTACTTACTTACTTGCTTACTTGCTTACTTACCTACTTGCTTTCTTACCTTCTTACTTACTTACTTACTTACTTACCTACTTACTTACTTACTTACTTACCTACTTACTTACCTACTTACTTACTTACTTACCTACTTACTTACCTACTTACTTACCTACCTACTTACTTACTTACTTATATACCTACTTACTTACCTACTTACTTTCTTACCTTCTTACTTACTTACTTACTAGATATAGTAAGACAAAAAAAAAGCTGATCTAAAACTGCACTCAAAATACATGTTAAAACAATTACAGAAGGCAAAAAATTATTGTATCGTCCTTTCCAGCAACAATAATGGTTTAATTTGTAATTTAAAAAAAAATACATAAAGTTTTATTTAGTGCCACAGGATGAATCATGGAATTGTGTGTGATGTGTTTTGTTCAGTGGTTGCTAAAATGAAGCCCATGATGCCTTATTTACGAATCATTCTGCAGCAGAGAATTAAGAGTCAAAGTCAGGCTCCCAACGCAGCGTCCACACCACAGGTGAGGGAAGAAACTGCACAGACACTCACAATAATTACATGATGCGTGTCTGAGATCCTGAGATGGGTGTTAGTAGTATGTACTGAATTCTACAGCAGGAGTGTTATTAGAAAAGATGTAGGAAATGGAATCAATGGTAAAACTTGTTTTTTTCCCTGACACACTTTGGGACGTCCGCTTCTTCTCAGAGATCTCATTTCTCTCGAGGTCTAATGTTATCCGATCAAAGATTCTTTCAGGTCTTATTGTTTTTTTCCTGATGTTAGGCTGCTCCAGCTCCCGAACCCTCTGTGGTGGTAAAGGATGAGGACGAGGACGACGAGGAAGGCGAAGAGGCATAGCGCATTAAGGCCCAGAGTGTGCAGGAGTACGCTACGTAGCACCAGGAACGGCTTTCATTAATTCTTCACATTTTGCGTGCAGGTCCAGAGCGTTGATGTCGCCGCCTTCAACAAGATCTGAGCTCATGTTTGACAATCATCACCTAATTTCAAACGGCTGCCTGCTGCTTTTTTATCGCACAGTTACAAAGTGTTGATTTCTTTTTAATTCACATTTAATTGTATAACAATGGACATTTCCCCCATTCAGCATTGCAGAATGCAATAAATTCCAAATATACATTTTTCATCATAAATCTGTTCCTATACATTAATCTTTATTGAGTGAACCAGTGGCGAACTGCCTGAGACGGTATGAGGAAGAAACATTGAGAGGAACCAGACTCCAGAGGGAGCTGTTCCCATCTGGGTGACAAAGAAAGTCTATTCATACTTGATCAATTGGTTACTGTACATGGCAACTGCAACCCTAAGCGATTGTAGCAGACTGTATTAGTTACAGTCCAAATTTATCTTCATGGTTCGACTATAAAGCTCCACAGCAACCTCAAGGCTGTTCATGTGAAGTTATCCGAAGCAGCAAATGGTTTACATGGAACACGTGGTATTAAAAGAGTTTATAGAGTATGTCCCCTTGCACAGCAATACAGCGCTCCCAACGCTCCTGCCACTTCTGGAATGTGTCCTGGAAGTCTTCTTTTCGAAAATGGTGTTCGAAACGTCGACCTTTAAACTGGATCTTCATCTTCGGGAGGAGGGCGAAGTCTGCAGGGCGAAGTCTTTCGGCAAGAAACCTGCGTGCGAGGAGAGCTCGTGACTGCATTATCGTCGTTGAGCATCCGGTTTGCTAAACCTTCATACTGTCCACGTTGCAATGGCACCGTTTTGCACAGCTCCTGACGTACACAGAATGATATCTTTTGGCACACTTACTTAAGAAGGTTGGTGCTCCCTGTGACTGTGTGTGCAGCTTTGTGCTGCCATGTGTTGGGGTGTTTAAAACTATTAACGAAACATTTTAATACCTCATACATCTCTAGATCAATTCAGATATAGAGGTACTAGATAGACTTTTTAACAAACTTTTTAATCATACTGGTTATTAGAAATGGAAGATCTACAACAAGTCCACTTGAGATGCTTTGTGGATTCGCCCTAAGCTGAGAATTTAAGGATGGAGCTCAGCTTGAGTGTGGAACCAGGCCCAAGCCAAAATCCAGGATACAGAGGATGAGAGAACGTTGTGAATATCCTGTGCAGCAAGGTCATTGTGTCCCTTCTGTCCCTGGCAGAAATGGGAGATGGGATCTCCAGCTTGGTTTTATTGTGCTGAAATGTACAACGGCCGTTGCAAAGGTTAAGACTCCACAATTTGGAATTGCAGCCCAGTTTTCCGTCGGCACTCCCACCGTGCCGGTTTATCCCTTTGTAGGGAACTCCTATCCCAATCCCCAAACACTTTAACTGGGGAAGACCACTCAGGTAAAACATCAAAGCTATGTTAGATTATTTGGTAACTTCATAGACCAAAAAAGACCAGAAACATTCAAACATTTACTTTTTACTACATTTTCAGTCATGCTGAATATCGATATTTTGCAATAAGAGGGTTCAATTGACTTTCAATCATGAAAGCCTTGCGCTTGGGTCCTACCAGGAGTGGGGCTCGAACCCACGAGGATACTCATCCATTGGATCTTAAGTCCAGCGCCTTAACCACTCGGCCATCCTGGTTGACACGTGAGCTGATGAACAGATGGATAGATAGATTTATGATGTTCTACATAACTCAACTATAATACTGTATATTCAAGTGCTGCTCCCCAGTCTTTCAATTCCATACAAGTGCCCATTGTTCCCAGGAGTAACTGCAGATTTACCATGACCCTGCCCCTGATCAATGAATTCCCATCGTGTATCAGGTTACGGCATTTAATTTGAAGTACATGATTTTCTTGTAAAGGGATTCAAACCCACAAAATTTATCAGTGCACTGCACTCTTGTATTTATCACAAAAAATGAAATAATACATTCAGATTTTGATGAGTCGTTGAAAGCAGGGTATGGGTCATGTTGAATTTTTAGTTATATTGTATATTGTGTTATATTGTGATCGTATGGATTAAGGAATCAGAAATTGAGAAGTCAAAATGCGAGAGTTTGAATTACGGAGTCCAAATCAAGAAGTGTAAATGTGAATTGATTGGATTTGAAATCTGAAATCAAGCAGTCAAAATGCGAGAGTCTTAATTAGGGATGCCAAATCAAGTGGTCTAAATCTGGGATTTTAAATCAAGAAGTCAGAATGTGAGTATTTGGATCAGGAGACCCGAAATCAATGTCAAAACGAGTCACAAGCTTTTTGTTGTTTCTTGCTTATAATGCATATCAAGTCCACATAGTCAGTAAGTAATAAAGTAGTTCTAATGTATGTAGCGAAAAAATAAAATAAAAAAACGATGTTTCCTGAGAAACAGGTTGTCCTGGAGACTGAGGGGTTCCTTAAAACATCATACAGCCCACGGAGATTTGTTTCATTTTTTTTTCATTTCTTGGACCAGGTAACTGAGCTACATGATATGTAAACAGGCATTTTGATTGGGATTTTACTCAGGGGTCATCACGCATGAATGAGAAAGCAAACTTTATTTGCTGAAGGAGGGGATAAAAAGGCAGCGGTGTAACGTCCCGTGCACTGATTCGGGGAAATCCATGAACGTGTTCTTACATTACGATCAAACTAACCAAGAGTATTACAACAAATAAGATACTAGAAAGCAATTAAATTTATGCAAATGTATCGATTAAATACAGTAGTGTTCAAAAAAGGAAAAGTAAGTAAGATTTCTAGGCTTGTGTCTCCTGCGTGACCTGTCTGATTTTGCCAATAATCAATAATTAACTGCACATTTCCTGTCCAAACAGAATTAGCAATACTGATTACATTTTTATTAGCTGAGCGCAAACATGTTTGCCATGCTTTGGATACAGGAGAGGAGTTTCTTACACACAGACATTTTTTCTTCTTGCTTATTATCCCGGAGTTATTTTGCCCTTCAAAGCATTTTCCCTCCAAATATGAGTAAAAGTATTGGGACACCTGACTTTTTCCAGTTATATGTGTGTCTTTTCCAACTGTTACTACAAAGCTGGAGGCCCACAATTATAAAAGATGGCGTGAATGTGACATGATAAAGGAATTGTGTATAAATAACACGTTAAATGAATAAAATAGGAATCGGTTATGAATAATGATAAATTAGTCATTAGTGTAGAAATCACATAAGTTATAAATAAAAAAGTTAGGGGGATAAATCATGTAAAAAAGATATAGTGGAAAATAAAGGTTAAACAATTCACACATTTGTGGAGGACGTCCTTTTTTTACTCAGATATAAAAAAAATAATAAAAAAACTGCAGCAAAAAATAATTTTTAATCACTAAACATTTGTATTAATGATCTGCCAAGTCTCATATCAAGCACCAAAAACCGCTTATATAATAAGAGACTTATATCCTTATTCCCCAGACTAAAAAACTGCCATGATGCACACATCCGGCAATTAAAACAGTCCGTGTGGAAACATAGCAAAAGTTTTGTTTGGTGCCCTGATAAGTTAAAACATCATAATCATTTATCTCAGGTAAGTAACCTAAAGTTCTCTTTCAAACATTCGTTCGGTATCTCACTATGGGATATAGACAACTCCTGTATTGCAGATATGCTGTCCGAAGCAGGTGTCAACCAACTCAGTGATAATCCCTCTCACTGAAGAGAGTGGAAAAGTGAGAGAAATGACAAACATCCGAACCACGATGTTTCCATCACCCGTTGTCATTCCCTTATGTATACACGTATACATGACCAAAAACACATTTATATAAACAAATACATGTATATATATTCATACCCACAATATATACACAAATATATATTACACACTCAAGACGGAATGAGCCAGCGAAGGCTCCGTGACATCCAGCCTATTAAAACGGACAAAAGTGTGCGGCGAAGCCCAGCATGCTGCCGCACAGATGTCCTGAATCGAAACATCCTTAAAAAGCGCCCACGAAGTGGCCAAGCCTCCGGTACTATGAGCCCTCAGTCCCTGCGGAGGGTTAAGATAATGTGTATTATAACACATTATAATAGCCTCCACGAGCCAATGGGACAGGTGCTGCCGGGAAACAGGACTTCCCTTACGGGAATCAACCCATGAAACAAACAGCTGATTACTCCATCTCAAACCCTTCGTCCTGTCAACATAGTGACGTAACGCACGGACAGGACACAGACAGTGAAGTCGCTCCTCCTCCGCTGAGGAAAAAGGAGGCGGATGAAAAGCCATCAAATCCACCTGTCTGCAGGCGAAAGCTGACTCGCTCACCTTAGGGATAAATGCCGGATTAGTCTTGAGAGCCACTCGCGAGAAATCCGAAGCAAAACGCATACAGGAGTCATGAACTGACAAAGCATGAAGCTCACTAACCCGCTTCGCGGTAGAAAGAGCCAATAACAAAGCGACCTTCAGCGACAGGAGCTTTAAATCAATACTCCCTATCGGCTCAAAAGGAGACTGAGAGCGCGCTCAGGACCACTGACAGAACCCATGGCGGAACCAACGGCTTTGAGAACGTGCTCAGACGCCGCGCTCCCTTTATAAACCTGCACACGAGCGGGTGATGACGATAGTATTACCGTCAACCCCTACGTGGTATGCAGAAACAGCGGCGAGATAAACCTTAACGGTTGAAAAAGCCCTGCCCTTATCCAAAAGTTCTTGCAAAAAGCACAACACATCTGCCACAGAACAGTGAAAAGGGATGATATGTCTCTGAGCACACCACAGTTCAAACACATTCCATTTCCTATCATATGCAGAGCGCGTCGAAGCTGCTCTCGCATTCTGAATCGTCTCAATCACCCTCGGAGGCAAACCAGCGACGCTGAGATTCATCCTCTCACGAGCCAGGCCCAGAGAGCTACTCTGTCTGGTGCCAGGTGAGAAATCTCTCCGCGCGCTTGCGAGAGGAGATCCCTGCGCAACGGGAGAGGCCAGGGTCGATCGTGCAGGAGTTGGAAAATCTCCGTCAGCCACACTTTCCCTGGCCAGTTCGGAGCGATTAGTATGACAGAGTGACCACCTTCTCTTACTCTTTGTAGAGTCGGCACAATCAAACTTAGTGGAGGAAATGCGTCAAGCAGAACGTTTGGCCACGGGTGGGCTAACGCATCCACACCCATAGGTGCACCGTTTCTCGCCAGAGAACAGAGGGCAATGAGTGTTTTCGTGCGAGGCGAAGAGATCTACGGCGGCCCGGCCGAATCTCTCCCATAACAGGTTCACCACCTGAGGATGGAGAGACCACTCCCCGTACAGGGGATTTCCCCTGGACAAGAGATCCGCCCCCGCATTCAACATTCCCGGTACATGAGTCGCTCGCAGCGACAGGAAATGCTCCATGACCCACACCACGAGATCTCGCGCTAGACGGTGAAGTCGAGGAGAGCGCGTTCTGCCCTGGCGATTTATGTACGCCACCGCTGTCGTGTTGTCTGATCTGACCAAACTGCACGAAATGTTTCAAAGATAGAAACACCGTTAACAGCTCCAGAAAGTTTATGTGCGCGCACCGAAGCGAAACGGGCCATTTCCCTAACCCAGCATTGAAACTCTCTCATTCGCAACAGTCCCAACGGTATGACAGACACTGCCGAAGCCATCAGCCCCAGCAGGCGTAAACAGAGTCTGAATGGAACTTTCCTTCCTCTCTGAAAAAGAGAGAGACAACTGCGAACCGACCTGATGCGCTCTTCCGATAGAAAAGCCTGATACAGGTCTGAGTTCGAACTGAGACCCAGGTATATTATTTCCTGTGTGGGCACCAAGCAGCTCTTTGACTCGTTTATCCTGAAACCCAAGCCAAAAAGCGGTGGTCTCACGGCAAATTGCAGGCGATATCCCCACTGTATTGTGGAATACACCCAATGACGAACTGGCATGCGCGCCAACTCTCCGCGCGAGCAGAGAGCGTGACTCTGTGGCTCTCGCTGACAGACAGCGCGGTGGCACCATCTGTTGCAACTCTGATTCGAGTTTTTTTATTGTGTGTGTGGATTTTTTCACTTTTCTCTTTATCACACACGTCTGTGCCCTCGGCCCACTGCCTGGATGCACAGAACAAATCGTTAATATATTTGGACGAACATGGAACATTCTGCTCTCTCTCTTGCATAACCCCGTGGGTGGAGAGGGGAGAAGTAACTTTCCGGGCAGTGGGGGAACTGGTGCCAACACTCCATCCGGAGAAATTTTGTTCGTCAGCCCACAGTCTTTGAAACGCTCCCCAACGCCTTTTCGCTGGAGGGAGAGGACAAGACTCCTGAGATGAGTCGAGGTGTGCTACAGAAACTCTGAGAGTGCTGCCACCTCTCTTTTGACCCCAAATCAGACCACAGGCTAGGTCGCCTGCCTTTTCTTCCCTCCCTGAGGGTCCGCTGGGCGATGCCTAGCAGCTGCCGCTGCAAAAGAGGTCTTGTTCCTGGGCTGGGGCTGTTTCTGGCGAGCCTCCCCGCGCATTGACTGCTGGGGTGGGCGTTGCCTAGGAGCCCTGAAACCAGGCTGTCTCTCTCTGGATGCAGGGGCGAAATATGAACGTGCGGGCTGGGGAGGGCGAGCAGGAGGCTTTCTTGGGAGGCATGCCTCAAACGCTTCACCATCCTTCTTGCGAAGGTCGCATTGCTGGCGCATATTCGCCACCGCAGCCCCGAAAAGGGCTTTTGGCTCTATCGGGGCATCAAGGAACTCCACCTTCTCCCTCTCCAATAAGCCCGTCAAACCCAACCACAGGGCCCTTTCGCCTACCACAGCGAGGCCCATGCTGCGGCCGCAGCTCTCTTCCCACAAGGTTGAATCTGGTGACCCAGCATCAATCTGCCTCCCCATCTCTTCCATGAGCTCTGCCTGGTAAGCCGTGAGCATGGAGGTGGCATTCAGAGCTCTAACCACCAGGGCCGAGGAGCGGTAGATCTTCTGAAAAAGGGAGGCGGACAGCCTTTCTGTACGTCCTGGCAGAGAAGGGGAGGAGGAGGATAGAGCAGCTTGTCGATTTGGGTGGAGGTGGCTAGCCACCGACAGCTCTACGGGGGGTGGGTTGTACATCCCCAAAGCCTCCATATCGTGCACCTCCAGTCTAGAGAAACCCTTACCGGGCACTCTATGCGAGAAGGGTTTGTCCCAAAAACGACGCATTTCTGTGACACACGCCGGTACAGCAGGAATCAGCTGCTTAACTAGGGAAGTGCGCGATGGCAGCCTCTTCCCGTCATATAAATCCCTTTCAGCGTTGGAATGCATCTGCTGAGACGGCCATTCGATGGAAAGTTTTTTGGCTGCTCTCTTACACACCTCCACGAGGTCCAGTTCACCTGGCATGGGGGAAGGGCCCGTAGCACTTCCAGGCCTGGAGAGAAGATCAGGAGGGAGGATAGCATCCTCCTCATCGTCCTCCAAATCTTTCTCCAAAAAATGAGCGACCTCATCATCTTCCCCTTCCACACCCTTGTTATCCAGCAGAGAGTGTGATTCGAAGAGTGAAGGAAGGACAGGAGAAACCTCGTCCATAAACTCTCCCCAGCTGCACGCGGGCAGCGAAGAGAGACACGGGTTTTCCTTATTCGCGGCCGCGACTTGCAGGCGGCGCTCTCGAACCCTTGACGGGAAAAGAGCGCAGTGCGTGCAGCACTCGGGGTTAGCGAGCACGGTTTGAGCGTGCTGAACTCCTAAGCACACAATGCACAGGGGATGAGAGTCTTTTGCCGAGATCGTAGACCTGCATGCACACGGTCGGGATTGAATTTTCCCCGCCGTGCACCCGGATGAACTCGCAGTCGCCATAACGGAGGTGCAATCACCGGAAAAAAAGGAAACCAACGAGATCACCACGACGTGCTTCTCGAAAACGGGTCTCGAACAATAATGCTAATATTTGCTTGACGCGATGTGAAAAGAGAAAAGCAGAAGGGAATACCCGCTCTGACACAGCACTCAGGTAGTCTTCGAATTTGATGATTTCCCTCTCGAATATGTCCACTCCGACTTTGTCGTCCTCGACCACGCAGTTGATCTGCAGCTTCTTGATGTCGTAACCGACGGGCACCAGTTTGGAGGCGCCCCAGAGCAAACCGTCCATCTGTACCGAACGCACACACTCTTCCAACTTAGCCATGTCTGTCTCGTCATCCCACTGAGGGCAGAGAGGGCAAAGAGGGTTAGAATGAAATAAGAAACAAAAATAAAGGTTTAAACAAATATATAGATAGTTAGATAGACAGACAGATAGACATGGACAGACAGACAGATAAAGCAGTAACTGTGTGAGAGCGTACAGGTTTGACGTCGAGTATGATGGAGGACTTGGCGATGAGAACAGGTTTTTTAACCTTCTTCGCAGCGTACTCCTGCACCCTCTGGGCCTTAATGCGCTCTGCCTCTTCGTCTTCCTCATCACTCCCAAACAGGTCGATGTCGTCGTCCTCATCCTTTACCACCACAGAGGGTTCGGGAGCTGGAGCAGCCTAACATCGTGAAAAAACAATTAGACCTAAATTAATCTGTGATCGGATAGAGTTAGACCTCGAGAGAAATGAGATCTCGGAGAAGAAGCAGACGTCCCAAAGTGTGTCAGGAAAATTTACCATTGATTCCATTTCCTACATCTTTTCTAACAAAACTTCTTTATAGACTGGCTGTAGAATTCAGTACATACTATTAACACCCATCTCAGGATCTCAGACACGCATCATGTTGGTATTGTAAGTGTCTGTGCAGTTTCTTCCCTCACCTGTGGCACAGACGCTGCCTCGGGAGCATGACTCGAGCCTGACCCTAGCACGCGCATTCTGCTTTCTAGTTCAGACATCATGTTCATCAGGTCATCCACCTCTGAACAAAACACAACACACACAATGCTATGATTCATCCTGTGGCACTAAAGAACATTAAAAAAAATATATTATATATTATAATATTATTAATATATATATTAATATTATAATATATTATATATATTTATATAAGCCGCACCCACTGAAGTTTACAAATATTTGTATTTTTAACATAAATAAGCCGGAAAAACACAGGAAAAATCCATAAATTAGCTGCTTCGTTGTTTAAGCCGCGGGGTTCAAAACGTGGCTTATAGTCCAAAAAATATGGTATATCTGAGGCCAAAATAGTAAGTGTAGCAAACGCCCAGCCAGACAAAGGTGAAGCGTACTGATGTTTTAAAAAGCCTTATTTTGTGTTCAGTCGTCAACCTTTTTTTGGGAAACACAAAATCTACCTTTCTTTTGTTAAACCTTTTTGTAACACCTTTTCTTGATGAAACACCGTAAGAGCTACAGAACAGATAAATAACTAATAGTAAAATCAGCTCTTACAAACTTGTTGTTGTTGTTGTTATGGAGTTTTAATGGCGGTTTGGCAGACCAACGAAAAGGTGCATTAACGCCACCTACTGATCTGGAGTGTGAAGCGAACACTGAAATAGTGCAATAATAAAAAAATAAAAATAACAAACTAAATTCTATCTATCGTTCCTGTATTTTTTAGGTAATTAAATAACAATTCTTAAGCTCTTGATTGCCCGAATTTGCTTCCCAGCAGTACCACTGGAGAGATAATGTCCATTCCTATCCATCCTAATTCCTGAATTAACTGAAATCTATCCCTTTCATATGCAGGACATTTATCTAATATGTGCCTGACTGTTCATGTCACACGAATAGCCATTTATAAGAAGCCCTTTTGTGATGTCACACAATGATGTCACAAATGTGACAGTGTCATGTGACACTGCCGTATCACATGACACAAGTGATAACAACACATTAAAACACTTCTTCACAGTTAAATAGATTAACCCACATATTAATACATATACACATTAAACAAATCAAACACAGTATCTTGTTTAGGTTCCAGATAGGTGCTTAATTATCCATTACTTTTCTTGAGAACTTTGTACGATTTCAGAGCATTTTAGCGACATGAGGTCTTTCCTTTTCCATGTGTGCGTCTCACTAACTAGTCTCACCTTTCTAGCTGCGAGATTAACGTTCCACTATGGGGGCGGAGTTAAAGGACTTTATTACATTAACAGAAGAGACTAAATAAAATGGACCAGCAACACACTTTTTTTAAGGTACATGTGGTCCAGCAGCAGGCTCCTTATATGCGATTTCAGCTCTCTCTGACCTTCTGATCTGCTGACATTCTGACTCTAGAGGCAAAAACAAATCAGAAACGCATAAAATTTTTAAATAAAACCAAATGAACGCACATCCCAGAGGAACAAGGACAAGAGTGCACAATTTTCCTGACACACTTCATTACTGAATGTATTGAAATCCACACCATGCAGTGGGCAAATGGAATCGGCATCAGCACAAAGCAGCATCGAAACCACCACCTGTTTGCTTTAGTTTGGTGCGCACTTGTTTTAATCCCGTCTGTTAAATTCCACATGCCCTGAACATCATGTCTGTAACACATGCGGTAACTGGGACATGTGAGAGACTGAGATTCTGGACGTTTATTTGAGGGTCGTGTCAGTTCCTGCATTGGCAGAGCAGTGAAAAGACAATACAGGGTGTAGAACAGAAATCCACAGCTGGTTCATTTCACTGCTTTCCACGAATCACCATTATTTACTTTCTGCACATGTGGAATGAGATTCCTGTTCAATAAATTTACACAACGCAGATTTGACCACTGAACACCAGTGGGACACAAACCGAGAGGCTGCATGTAGTTTGTGGAGACCATGTAAAGCATATCTTGATGGAGCTGACTTTGTGCGCAGGGGCACTGTCATGTGCTGTGACATGTTCGGGTCATATAGTTCAGGTGGAGGGAAAATGTTATGCTACAGCAATCGCTTGAAACTAAACACAAACACTCCTGTCCTGAGTGGGTCAAAAACTCATACATATAAACACCATTGCGTTGTACACCAGCGAGGACGTTCTGTCGGGGGAAAGAGGATTTGAGAATTTGAATCGTTGCTTTTCGCAAAGATGGTGAGGCGATAAGATCTGTTCCTGTACCGTAACAGCCTGAAACTGTGTTACAGAACAGTGTTTAGGGTCATACAGAGGTTTTCCAAGACGGGTTCCACTCCAGACCTCGTAAGGGTCCATCAAAGAAGTCGAGTCCTTGTGCTGTGCGCCAGATAAAGTAGTTGCTTCAAAAAACGGACGCATGAGTGCTGCAGCACTGCTTTAGAGGTTGCAGAAGCGGGAAAAAAAAAGTCGAAATGGAAATAAAGTCAGAATTAGAGCTTCCATAGTGTTTACCTGTCCGGAGCGCTCCCCAGTTTAACGGGTCGTGCGTCAGAAATAATTGTCCGTGGGGCAACAAAGTGCTCCGTATGCAGGGAAGCTAAAGAGACTAAACGAAGCATCGAGGCAAATCATTTGTATTGTTTCAGCCCTTAACCCCAACCATGTGTACTGGACACATAGCATTAATACCAGTGAAGTTTCTGGAGCTGCTGGAGAAGCTGCACAAGATCTGCGTGAGGTTTTTTGTAGAGGAAAAGGAAGATGCGTTTGAAAAAGATAAAACGGAGATGTTTACCGACTGAACAAACACACAGAAGCTCTAATTAGTTGCAGGTGTGCAAAATTGCGAGCGGGCAAACACGTGCAGCGACAAAGCAGCCGGAGAGACGGAGACGTCTGCAATATAAAATGGGGCCGTGACCAGAGTCACGGCAAAGTTGAGAAAATTACAGCTTTATATTATATATTACTACTGAGTGATACGGTTTAGTAACTACCAATGAGAGTGAAGAGAAGAGAGCATGTGATCAGTCTTCTGATTTGCGGCTTTACAATCAGAACTGCTCCAAATGAACCAGTGACCATAAACCACACTGTTAATACCGTGTTTTTAAAGACGGTGCAATAACAATGTAAACTGTGTAATATCCCTCAGTGCAAATTGTTTGATAGCGTAACTACTACTACTATTGTTTTTTCTCTTTAGTTATTTATATACTGTACATATTTTGTACCATGTTTCTGGAACAAAATTGGAAATTTCCCCAATGTGAGAGCGACAGACAAACAAAAACCAGCTGACATCAAAAATCCTATATTCTTTTAGGCAGGAATTTCATAAATTTAGATAATCATCAATGGGCCACGGGCACAGCTGGACTTGTTTACAGTACTCTGTGTATATCAAGGTACCTGAGGAGCTGAAGGTACGCCGTTGATTCCCTCGTAGAACCACAGAATGATGACAGAATGATGGAAGACGCGTGAAGACGCGTGATGATGCTAAGATAATGGAAGACAGAAAACGTGGTGATAAACTGGGTTAGAAATGATGACAGAATGCAAACAGACAAGTCGTAGCTTGCGCTACAATGCACAATGCACCTGTAATATCAGATTTATGCCTTTATTTAATCAGGCACGTGAACAGTACGGTTACCAGTGGGCCCCTCAAGATACAACCAACAAATGCACGTATTAATACTTAGTTTTCTGTTTCAACTAATACATTTTACACTGACCAAAGTCTTAAAAAAAGTCTTCACTTTAAAGAATGCCATTTATTTTCTCCTTTTTTCACCAAGACTTCCTTGAATCACACAACGTATAAAACATATTCAACACAAGATGCAACAATATTCATCATGCATACTGAATGGACAAAAGTTTTTTTTTGTTTTTTAAACACAAGTGTACAAAGCTCGAGCTCTATACAAGTTCTACATAACCACCAACCATGCTGCTGCTGAAGAAACATCCCAAGTGCCCTCACGCCAAATCAAAAACAACCGACAAATAAAACCAAAGCTTTACATCGAATCGAAGTAAAATTGAAAACACTCTTGCATACATTCGAGTAGCAGTCCACAAATGCACACTAACGCTCTGTTATTGATCGTCTAGATCTATTATGGTCTGTATGACTCTGACGCTTCCTTGTTTGCACGTCATGTCGGAGTGCACATGCACACGAGACCACAAGCATTCAGACACTCACCTTCTGGTGTGCTCAGAGGAGGAAAAAAGTGAAGCCCGGCTTTTTCAGAGTCTCTTTAATAAAGGAGAAACAGGTGTACACAGGAAGTGCAAAAGTTTATTGATTTCATGAAAATGAAATGAACGAATGAAGGTTTTTACTACTTTTATGTTAATTCAATGTTTGTTCAGCACCGAGGTTCAGCCTGGTAGATGTTAGCTGCTATATACATTAAGATTGATTGATTGATTGATTTTTAACCTCCAACCAATTAGAATCGAGAACTCGGAGGCGTCGTGGTGCAACATAAATAAATAAATGATGGATTTTCCAAAGAATTTTCTCGAAGGTGAAAATAAATCTGATGCCTACAGAATAATCCTTAACAATAACAATTACAATAATAATAATAATAATAATAATAATAATAATAATAATAATAATAATAATAAAATTACAAATTTGGCTTGATTGTTGAATAATTATTCAGTCAGTAATGTATTGCAATAAACTGTGCTAGTTATATATATATATATATATATATATACACAGTGGAACCCGGTTATGTCGATGTCCTAGGGGGTCGCCAAAAAGCATTGAGGTAGCCGATGATCGAGATAAACGAAAATCAAAATGGCGGCAGTATATTAACGTGCTTGAAATTTCTTTATGTACATGATGTGCGTTAATAAATGAGAATGTGCATGCACGTGTTTTTGGAGGGGTTTTTACACAACAGCGTTTCCGCGATTGGTTTGATGAAGGCATGCTATAAAAATGTACACACGTTTGTTAACAACAAAAGGCATAAGTGCACCTACTAACAGCAGAGATTCACCAGTATACAATACAAACCACCGTCCATTCTCCATACAAACCTTTATTATATTCTCCAACATTATAAACACACAGATCGCTCAAAAAATTAAATAAAACAGCGGCTGCACAGTGCCGTCTCACATTTAGTCCACATGTGGAAAAAAAAGAAAAATAAACAGTAACTAAGTTTCTGAAAACTTATGACCATCAGGCTGAAGTAATCCGCACAAACACACAAAGCAAAGTGTCCGAAAAAACTTACGTCCGCGATGCCGAGGGGGAGAGAGAGAGAGAGAGAGAGAGAGAGAGAGAGAGAGAGAGAGAGAGAGAGAGAGAGAGAGAGAGAGAGAGAGAGAGAGAGAGAGAGTCTGTGAATGGAAAAATAGGGAAATTCAAAAATACCACGACCGGCGGCACAGCGCGAAGCCGGAAAAAAACCCTGAAGATCCAAAACCGAACCCGAAACCAAAAACGAGGGACAGAAAAGTCTCAAACGTGAACGACCGAAGGGGGCGTGGCAGGTGCTTTCTCGGCCGCTTTCTCTGAAGCCGTGCTCCCGTTCATCGCATAACATTTAACAAAAAAAGGCATATGTGCACTTACTAACAGCAGAGATTCACTAGTATACAATACAAACACCTGTAGTATCTGTAAGGTTTGATTTTTCCGCCGATCGACATAACTGACGTTAAAATTTTAAATTTTTCCCCCCTTGTGCTCGAGATATTAGGGTTCCGCGATATAAAAAAAGTCGACATAAACGATGAAAAATGCTTAGAAAAAGCGAGAACTTGGCGGTTCCACTTCAAAACGTCGACTTAATAGGGCTGAATAATAATAATAATAATAATAATAATAATAATAATAATAATAATAATAATAATAATAATAATAATAATAATAATAATAATAATAATAATAATAATAATAATAATAATAATAATAATAATAATAATAATAATAATAATAATAATAATAATAATAATAATAATAATAATAATAATAATAATAATAATAATAATAATAATAATAATAATAATAATAATAATAATAATAATAATAATAATAATAATAATAATAATAATAATAATAATAATAATAATAATAATAATAATAATAATAATAATAATAATAATAATAATAATAATAATAATAATAATAATAATAATAATAATAATAATAATAATAATAATAATAATAATAATAATAATAATAATAATAATAATAATAATAATAATAATAATAATAATAATAATAATAATAATAATAATAATAATAATAATAATAATAATAATAATAATAATAATAATAATAATAATAATAATAATAATAATAATAATAATAATAATAATAATAATAATAATAATAATAATAATAATAATAATAATAATAATAATAATAATAATAATAATAATAATAATAATAATAATAATAATAATAATAATAATAATAATAATAATAATAATAATAATAATAATAATAATAATAATAATAATAATAATAATAATAATAATAATAATAATAATAATAATAATAATAATAATAATAATAATAATAATAATAATAATAATAATAATAATAATAATAATAATAATAATAATAATAATAATAATAATAATAATAATAATAATAATAATAATAATAATAATAATAATAATAATAATAATAATAATAATAATAATAATAATAATAATAATAATAATAATAATAATAATAATAATAATAATAATAATAATAATAATAATAATAATAATAATAATAATAATAATAATAATAATAATAATAATAATAATAATAATAATAATAATAATAATAATAATAATAATAATAATAATAATAATAATAATAATAATAATAATAATAATAATAATAATAATAATAATAATAATAATAATAATAATAATAATAATAATAATAATAATAATAATAATAATAATAATAATAATAATAATAATAATAATAATAATAATAATAATAATAATAATAATAATAATAATAATAATAATAATAATAATAATAATAATAATAATAATAATAATAATAATAATAATAATAATAATAATAATAATAATAATAATAATAATAATAATAATAATAATAATAATAATAATAATAATAATAATAATAATAATAATAATAATAATAATAATAATAATAATAATAATAATAATAATAATAATAATAATAATAATAATAATAATAATAATAATAATAATAATAATAATAATAATAATAATAATAAAATTACAAATTTGGCTTGATTGTTGAATAATTATTCAGTCAGTAATGTATTGCAATAAACTGTGCTAGTTATATATATATATACTGTATGTATATCATATATATCATATATCATATTTTCGAGTTTGTTGTGAAATGGCGCACGCAGGGTTTGTGGAACAGAACCAGTTTAACTGCACCATCTGTCAGGAGGAGCTGAAGGACCCGGTGACGCTTCCTTGTGGCCACAACTTCTGTAAAGCCCGCATTACGGCTACTGGGACCAGGGCGTGTATGTCTGCCCTCAGTGCAGGCAGAGCTTCACTAGGAGGCTCGTCCTGGGCACGAACACGATGCTGGTCTACGCGATGGATAAAATAAAACAGACCGCGATCCGTGCAGCTTCTGCGCCGAGAGCCGAGGTAAATTTATTGTACAGGATTCTCATTCCACCTGTGCAGAAAGTAAACAATTCGTGGGGAGCAGTGAAATGAGCCAGCTGTGGATTTCAGTTCTACACCCTGTATTGTCTTTTCACTGCTCAATCCCAGATAGCACATTTTTTCTGGGCCAGAAAGGGCTGAGTTCAGGCTGTTCTTTTGGCTCACATACCACCACGGTTTACGCTCCTTAATTGGCTCTAAAGCTGCATGCCTGAAGTAATCCAGACTTTAGCCAAAAGCAGACCATAACTCAGCCACAACCCATTCACACCTCCAGAAATCAGACACAGCTGTCTTGCAAAGCCAGAATTTCCAAATTGACCATATTTACCCCAGAACCCACCCACAACTTATCCAGAAGCCCACCAAAAAGCCATAACTCTACCAAAATGATTTAACTATGTAAATTCTTTATATTTTTATTTGGAGGAACAAACCACATTATTTAAAAAAAGAGATCATGTGTAATCCTAAAGAGCAGGGGGGATTAGAGGTCTTAGATTATAATACTCTTAATGACACCTTTAAAATGAAATGGTTAATAGAGTTTATGAAGAATAGAGATGGTTCTTGGAATGTATTTACTAATTATATGTTTAATTTTTCTGTTGATAAAATTCCTGTTAAATTGGCCGGTTTTCACAGACAAGCCCTGCTAGCATGGAAATTGGTGTATAAGCACAATTTTTCACCTCACAACTGTTTCATATGAAATAACAAAGATATATTATTTAAAACAAATGTAAAAGTGTTGTGCATAAATGGTGTAAAATAACCCAAATGAATCCTGGTTAAAAATAAATGTAAAGTAAATATGAATAAGACTTAAAACAACAGCCACAAATAAAATGGAAATAAAGCAAAGCCAAATAGTCACACAAACAAACAAACCAGTAGTGCAATTTAAAACAAAATGTAAAAGTTGTGCATAAATGGTGTAAAATAACCCAAATGAATCCTGGTTAAAAATAAATGTAAAGTAAATATGAATAAGACTTAAAACAACAGCCACAAATAAAATGGAAATAAAGCAAAGCCAAATAGTCACACAAACAAACAAACCAGTAGTGCAATTTAAAACAAAATGTAAAAGTTGTGCATAAATGGTGTAAAATAACCCAAATGAATCCTGGTTAAAAATAAATGTAAAGTAAATATGAATAAGACTTAAAACAACAGCCACAAATAAAATGGAAATAAAGCAAAGCCAAATAGTCACACAAACAAACAAACAAACCAGTAGTGCAATTTAAAACAAAATGTAAAAGTTGTGCATAAATGGTGTAAAATAACCCAAATGAATCCTGGTTAAAAATAAATGTAAAGTAAATATGAATAAGACTTAAAACAACAGCCACAAATAAAATGGAAATAAAGCAAAGCCAAATAGTCACACAAACAAACAAACAAACCAGTAGTGCAATTTAAAACAAAATGTAAAAGTTGTGCATAAATGGTGTAAAATAACCCAAATGAATCCTGGTTAAAAATAAATGTAAAGTAAATATGAATAAGACTTAAAACAACAGCCACAAATAAAATGGAAATAAAGCAAAGCCAAATAGTCACACAAACAAACAAACCAGTAGTGCAATTTAAAACAAAATGTAAAAGTTGTGCATAAATGGTGTAAAATAACCCAAATGAATCCTGGTTAAAAATAAATGTAAAGTAAATATGAATAAGACTTAAAACAACAGCCACAAATAAAATGGAAATAAAGCAAAGCCAAATAGTCACACAAACAAACAAACAAACAAACCAGTAGTGCAATTTAAAACAAAATGTAAAAGTTGTGCATAAATGGTGTAAAATAACCCAAATGAATCCTGGTTAAAAATAAATGTAAAGTAAATATGAATAAGACTTAAAACAACAGCCACAAATAAAATGGAAATAAAGCAAAGCCAAATAGTCACACAAACAAACAAACCAGTAGTGCAATTTAAAACAAAATGTAAAAGTTGTGCATAAATGGTGTAAAATAACCCAAATGAATCCTGGTTAAAAATAAATGTAAAGTAAATATGAATAAGACTTAAAACAACAGCCACAAATAAAATGGAAATAAAGCAAAGCCAAATAGTCACACAAACAAACAAACAAACAAACCAGTAGTGCAATTTAAAACAAAATGTAAAAGTGTTGTGCATAAATTAAAAGAAACCAAAAAAAAGCTAGTTATGAAAGACCAAAAATATTTTAATAGCGTGAAAGGCAAATATGAAAAATGACAAAAGAAGTGTGACAAAAATTAAAACTAAAGAAAACAATAGTGCAAATTTGAAACAAAATTAACTTGTGCATAAATGGTGTAAAATAACCCAAATGAATCCTGGTTAAAAAATAAATGTAAAGTAAATATGAATAAGACTTAAAACAACAGCCACAAATAAAATGGAAATAAAGCAAAGCCAAATAGTCACACAAACAAACAAACAAACAAACAAACCAGTAGTGCAATTTAAAACAAAATGTAAAAGTTGTGCATAAATGAAGTTATGCAGGAACACGACCCTCAAATGAACGTCCAGACCGCAGGAGTTACATCATCATCATCATCATCATCATCTCAGTCTCTCACATGTCCCCGTTACCGCTTGTGTTACAGACATGATGTTCAGGGCATGTGGAATTTAACAGACGGGATTAAAACAAGTTCGCACCAAACTAAAGCAAACAGGTGGTGGTTTCGATGCTGCTTTGTGCTGATGCCGATTCCATTTGGCCACTGCATGGTGTGGATTTCAATACATTCAGTAATGAAGTGTGTCAGGAAAATTGTGCACTCTTGTCCTTGTTCCTCTGGGCTCATTCATTCGGTTTTATTTAAAAAATGTTATGCGTTTCTGATTTGTTTTTGTCACTAGAGTCAGAATGTGAGCAGATCAGAAGATCAGAGTGAGCTGGAATCGTTCACAGAGACCATGAAGCAGGACAAAGAGAACATGGAAAAATTGTGTTGCTGTTCTGTATTTTTTCCTGATGTTAGGCTGCTCCAGCTCCCAAACCCTCTGTGGTGGTAAAGGATGAGGACGACGACGAGGACGACGAGGAAGGCGAAGAGGCATAGCGCATTAAGGCCCAGAGGGTGCAGGAGTACGCTACGTAGCACCAATACATTTTTTATCATAAATCTGTTCCAATACATTAATCTTTATTACACCGTATTTTTATATATATATATATATATATATATATATATATATATATATATATATATATATATATATATATATATATATATATTTAAGATGCCCTTAATCACTGTATTCATGAACTACATTGATATACCACCACACTACTGCATACCTCTCCATTAAGAAAGCAGTACAGAAGAGCGACCACAAAGCCCTGCAAAAAAAACAACAACAATTTGTGAACTCAAGAATGGCAACACATTTTACCCTTTTTTAGGATCATACACATTGCATTTTTTACACATTGTTTTCTTTATTGTTTAATCTTCTTAAGGTAATTAGTTTTACATAATACTTCATAGCCCAAATGTATATAAATGAAAATACACATTATATACAACAATTTGTATTTTAATAATTAGGATTAAAGTTCTTGTGGTGATGTCATGTTTTTGAATTTGTGTTTAAATGCTTAAAGTTTAAGGATAAAGGTTTCTCACACACACCTGGAAGGAACCCAGGCCAAGCTCAATGTAGAGTCGTGCTGTTTCTCCCGTGTTCTCTGGCAGGAAGGCGAACACAGTGTAGTGCATTCCAAACAGCGGGATCAAGAACAATGTGGACTTAGCCAACCTCCTATAAAAAAATCCATCACTTGTGTTTAGCTCATGTGTACAGTTAACTTTAGCAGTGAGTGGTCGATTAGCATTTATCAATATAACTCAAAAATCTACTCAGAAAGTTCTGTTAGATTGCCTCATGCAGTTCTTTTAGCTAGCTTTAGCAGCCATTATTATTATTAGCATGTACTGACTTCATAAATTCACACAGAAAGTCCTGTCAGATTAGCACTTATAGTTCCATAACTAGCAGTATAAGTGAAAATTCCTACTAGAAAGTGCTGGCAAATCAGCCTCTGTGACGACTCAGCTAGCGTTAGCAGTGAAGACTATCAATGTTCCTCAATGTATAATGACTTTAAAATCCCCTCAGAACAGCCTGTTAGGTTAGCTGATGTCTTCAATTGGTTAGCTTTTAGCTTAACAAGTTAGAGTTCAATAACTTTTAAATATATAGTTTTCTAAAATCCTTTCAGAAATGTTGCCACTAGCTCTTGTTAGTGAATTTTCAAGTGTTGGTAAAGACAGTTTTATGAAACTTGTCTCCACAGTGCTCTTTTGGGACATTCTGTCAGGTTAGCTGTTGTTATTTAGGGGATTAGCACTGACAGCAAACACAATGTGGTTTTTGTTGTTGTTTTTACTTCTAACCATAATGGACAATTTCCAGAAAATTCTGTCGCGTTCACTCTGATCTTTTTAGCTATTCTGCTGGCAATACATATTAGGAAGGACAAGATGTTTAAAAACATGCTAGAAATACGCCATGAAAATACTTTCAGAAATCGTGTCAGGTTCACTCGTGTTAGCAGGCTGGCTGAAAAGTACATGAGCGTATTGATGTCAGCAATTTCCTACTTCCTACTCACTGACACGCTATCAGTTATCTGATATCTAAAGACAGACCCAATTATGCGACTCACATGAAATGGCCGGTGTCATTGCCTCCAACACCGGCTGACTTGAGCTTCTCAACCAGGATCCGGATCACATTTAGGAAGATGATAATGTTGGCCTAACAAGCACAAACTCTATATAAACCTTGGTGTTAGAGCATTTATGAGAGATAATTTATTGGCAATAATTCACTGATATAAAGTACGTTACTTATTACGTCCTTACTCACAAACAGCGATGCTGTTATCGGACCTTTGATTATCCACCACATGCCTATGTTATCTGTGTCATCCCAGCAACTGTAAAAACCAGCAGGATTTTTTTTACAATAACAAGCCTTGTTCAAGAGCCCAGTAGTGGCAGCCTGGTGGTGCTGGGATTTAAACTCATGACCTTCAGATCAAAAGTCCACCATTGTGCTACCACTATCCTAGAATCAATTAAAGCCATTAGACATGTGCTACGTGTGGTAAATGATTGGTTGAGGTTTACGTACCCACTGTTGTCATAGAAATTGCGTGTCAACACCCAAACAACAAGGACAACCGATGGCACACCTGGTAATACAAGAGAATACTCGACTGTAGCTCTAATAATAAAGTTAGCTTTGAGCAGGTCAGAAACAGTATGGCTTTAACCAGGAACAGCAAGAGATATATCCAGAACTTATCGTATTCATGCACTGACCCCATCCAGTCCGAATGTACCACCAGAAGTACTTCCTCTGCAAGACGAAGGTGAGAACGAGCAGAGTCTGCAGGTACATGCCCTCCACCAGCAACCAGAAGTAATTCGCCAGGATGCTGAACTGGAAGAAAGCTACAGCGGATTTACACGTTACCTAAAAAAAGAGGAAAAATTACAAGAACAAATCGAAATGCAGTAGCACTAAAAAAACAACCCACCTGGCGCAATCACAAGACTTGTTTTGAAATATGTATCATTGCAGAAATGTAATTTATAAATGTGGTCAATACATTTTTAAAAATATATTTTTAATTCAGAACAAAAGCCTGTTCCTGCACTCATGTTCATTTGACACAGAAGTTGATTCACAGTTGGATTTGTGATAGCTCTAAACTAAATAATAATAAAATATTGTCTTTATAAGTAAAAAATTTGTAACTTGGAAGTGTCTGTAGAGTAAATGACAATGAAATGAACAAATGAAGGTTACACCCCCCCCGATTGTAAATGTAAATTTGAGATATTTTGATAGAATCAAAAGTGACGCAAAAATTACTCAAAGTTGATTATTTTTTAAAACCTGCAATGTTTTTCCCCACCCGTTTCAATAACATCAATATGTTAATAATACAATTTTTTTGCCTTTCTGTTCAATAACAATTTAATTTACAAATTTAATAATTGATTTATTTAATCAAAAAACAAACCCACTTTTCTCCACCATAGGAAAGTGGAGACTCCTTCAAAAAAGATGACATAAAAAAAATGTTTAATTATATAAATATTTAATTATACAGTTTGTTGAATCAGTCTACGACCGGTCTATGATTTCATGCGTATGAAAAAAGGTGCATTAATTTAAACTTTTAAACATCTTTCTCTTTTTATTTCTTACAATTTACTTCTTTTATGATATTGTATATTTTACTACTTTTATGTTAATTCAATGTTTGTTCAGCACCGAGGTTCAGCCTGGTAGATGTTAGCTGCTATATACATTAAGATTGATTGATTGATTGATTTTTAACCTCCAACCAATTAGAATCGAGAACTCTGAGGCGTCGTGGTGCAACATAAATAAATAAATGATGGATTTTCCAAAGAATTTTCTTGAAGGTGAAAATAAATCTGATGCCTACAGAATAATCCATAACAATAACAACAACAACAATAATAATAATAATAATAATAATAACAATAATAATAATAATAACAATTACAATAATAATAATAATAATAATAATAATAATAATAGACTTGGTTATTGAATTGATATCCAAAAAGTAGTCAAATGTATTTTTATAGATTTTAAGTTTGTATGTAAAACCATGTGAATGAATTTAACATTACTTTATATTGGGGTAATGTTTATATAAGTTCCTTAAGTTATGCACCACATCCTTAATAATAATAATAATAATAAAATTATAAATCTGGCTTGATTGTTGAACAATTATTCAGTCAGTAATGTATTGCAATAAACTGTGCTAGTTATATATATATATATGAAATGAGGATATAGAGTATAGTGTGAGTTATGAGTTTTGCATGGTCACATGTTGCCACACCTGTAAATAAGTGCTCATATTAAAAATGTTTAGATGAATATATGTAAATAAGTGTTTATATATATATTTGTATAAGTTGTAATTAGAAACAGGTTATAAACGACATTTGTTCTTTCTTTAACACACCGCCTTCACCTCGTCGCCATACAGACAATTTATTTCACTTACTTCTAAAGTTTCCGTGTACGACAGAGGCCTGACTGAGCGTCTCTCACACCACAGTTTGCTCGGAAAAGGGTTCGCTTCGTACGGCCTGCTGAACTTATCCACGAAAGAGGGGAGGCCAACAAATTTCCCAAATCCTTTTAGTCGCATATTGGATGGCATGCATTGATTTAAAACAGTGAATTTATTGCTAAGAAGTTTTTCTTTCTCTGTCGGGTAATGAGCCAAGAGAGAGAGACATTTTTGCAAAACACGAAAGTTTAGAAACATATTGTTCACCCCCCTACAGAGAAAGTGGTATGTTCCGGTAACTTTTTGTGACGGGAAAAACGAGGGAAAAATATATAATATATATATACTGTATGTATATCATATATATCATATTTTCCGGTTTGTTGTGAAATGGCGCATGCAAGGGTTGTAGAACAGAAGTATAACTGCACCATCTGTAAGGAGCTGAAGGACCCGGTGACGCTTCCTTGTGGCCACAACTACTGTAAAGCCTGCATTAACGGCTACTGGGACCAGGGCGTGTTTGTCTGCTCTCAGTGCAGGCAGAGCTTCACCCCGAGGCTCGTCCTGGGCACGAACACGGTGCTGGTCTACGCGATGGATAAAATAAAACAGACCGCGATCCATGAAGCTGGACATAAAGAAATATCAGGAAGTGTGTTGCTGATCTGTATTTATTTATTTATTTAATTTTTTTTATTTATTCTAGAAGCCAAAAGCATAACGAAAACTGGCTGACATCTTCCTACCTACTTATTTACCTACCTACTTATTTACCTACTTACTAAATATAGTAGGACAAAAAAAAAAAGCTGAAGCTAAAACTGCACTCAAAATACATCATACCTGTGTAGGCAAAATATTATTGTATCGTCCTTTCCAGCAACAATAATGGTTTGAATGTAATTTTTTTTTAAATACATAAAAGTTTTATTTAGTGCCACAGGATGAATCATGGCATTGAGTGTGATGTGTTTTGTTCAGTGTTTGCTGAAATGAATGCCATGATGCCTCATTTACGAATCATTCTGCAGCAAAGTATTGAGAGTCAGAGTCAGGCTCCCAACGCAGCGTCCACATCACAGGTGAGGGAAGAAACTGCACAGACACTCACAATAATTACATGATGCGTGTCTGAGATCCTGAGATGGGTGTTAGTAGTATGTACTGAATTCTACAGCAGGAGTGTTATTAGAAAAGATGTAGGAAATGGAATCAATAGTAAAACTTGTTTTTTTTCCCTGACACACTTTGGGACGTCCGCTTCTTCTCAGAGATCTCATTTCTCTCGAGGTCTAATGTTATCTAATCAAAGATTCTTTCAGGTCTTATTGTTTTTTTCCTGATGTTAGGCTGCTCCAGCTCCCGAACCCTCTGTGGTGGTAGAGGACGACGACGAGGACAACGACGAGGACGACGAGAATGCATAGCTCATTAAGGCCCAGAGGGTGCAGGAGTACGCTGTAGCACCAATAAAATTTTTTTATCATAAATCTGTTCCTATACAATTATCTTTATTACACCGTATTTCTATTTATATATTGTATTTTTTCATATATATATATTTTGTTCTGAATATTTTTAATTCAGAACAAAAGCCTGTTCCTGCACCTTGACACAGATGTTGATTCACAGTTGGATTTGTGATAGCTCTAAACTAAATAATAATAAAATATTGTCTTTATAAGTAAAAAAATTGTAACTTGGAAGTGTCTGTAGAGTAAAATAAATATTTTAGTGCTAAGAGATCATTTGACAACATTATTCGCAGACTTAATTTTTGCATATCTAATGCATTAAAATGCATCTTTAAAAAAAAAATTTCAGTGCAGAAAATAATTTTAACATCTAGCTAGCTGGCTTCCCAGAAGAATGAGTTTAAAGAATGAAGAATGAGTTCCCAGAAGAACTGAATTTGGATGTTCACCAAACATATATAGTCATGATGTAAGAGGTGGTATCAAAAAGCTTAAAATCTAATGGTGTAACTGATGCTATTCCTACCACGTCTGTGATTTCATCATGGACAGCAGGTTAGTACAAAGAGCACACGTGAAATTCTGCGTGAAAACTGGGCAAATCAGCCACAGAAACAAACAGCGATGCTGTACTCTCTTAGATGTCTGTGCTGAAATGTCCTTAGCTGGCTGGAGTTCTGCAGCGCTCCTGGTATCGAAGATTAACCTCAGATTGCTTGCACTTTCCTTCCTGGCTCGAAACGGACATCAAACGTCTGCATTCAATTTGAACAGATGTGTGTTTGGGCACATGAACATTTCCTTTTGTTGTTTTGACAAAATATTCACATGGTGTCTCTGCATGAACTCGCTCAACAAAAGCTTGGACTTTTTCTCTTTCCACACTAGGAAGAACAGGTTTTAAAGATTCAGTGGTGATTGGCTGAGTTAATTCCTTGTTGTTCATCATTTGCTCAATCACGTTGTATCTGATAATAGGATGACCAAGCTGTCTGCCCCTCGTTTTTGATTCATTTGATGCCAAACCAAAAGTTACTCCTATCCATCCTGTAAAGGGAATGTCCTTGTTGGCATGCTTTGGAGCAATACAATGTCTGCTTACAGGCGGCACATGGTCGCAATATGAGGTCAGGGTCCATGATGCCACAATGTGCACAGCTTCGTGGGGACTTTGTTATATGGCTGTTCACTCCCTGTCCCCCGGTGTTGACCCGGTCCCGTTTAACGCCTGGTCTCTGTACATCGTGCTCTGCAACCAGCCAAGAAATGGTCGCTGCTGCCACATCTATAGCAATGAGTGCAGTACATTACATTTACATTACATTTGCGGCATTTGGCAGACGCCCTTATCTAGAGCGACTTACAACTGAGCAGGGGAGGGTTTTTAGGGCTTTGCGCAAGGGCCCAGCAGTGGCAGCTTGGTGGTGGTGAGATTTGAACCTGTAATCTTCTGATCCAAAGCCCAATGCCTTAACCACTGAGCCACCACCTCCCTACACATCCAATCCACTTTGCTGACAGGCCAGACATTTCCTCACACGAGTTGAAGGGGGATGGTAACGTTGTGCAGGGAGCCATGGTTGCCGTTGGAATGTTCACCTTCATCACTCACATCTGTTCTTGTCAAGTAAGGTTGCAGGTCACGTCTAATACTTTCATTTTGCAGACCAGTCAGGACAGTGTGGAGAAACATGCTCTGCACCAGGATTGGGTCATATTTCAAACTGGATTCCGCTTCCTGAGATGCAAACAGAATCTTTTGCCTCAAATCAAGACAACGAACGAGGAAGCTTTGTGGGGTCTCCTTGATATTCTGTACTTCTGATGGAAGCTGCTTGTACAATTCAGTTGCCCCTTTTCCTTGATAATGTGCTCGTAGAATGCGTCTAAGAACGGGCAGGGTTAGGTTTGGTTTTCCTTCCAGGTAGCTACGCAGCTGCATGCCTGGTGATATTGCTCTTATTACTGCATCCACAATTTCAAGCTCTGAAAGCCCCCTGCTCAGTCTATGCTCAATTTGATGGGCCAAACTTGAAAAGGTGAGTTTGTCTTTTTGTCCATGCTCACCAACTTGTCCTGATATTTTAAACTCTCTGTTTCAGGGACGCATGACTGGTCGAGATGGCACTGGATGCAGGTATGTGCTTGTGTCTTGCTGTATGTTTGAGCTTGGTAATGTGTTAGGGCTTTGTGGTATGTTTGTGTGTTGTAGTGTGTTAGTGTTTTGGTATGTGCGATTTGCTGCACCTTGTTTTTGCTGAATTCCTTTTTGCAGAGCTAACTGTATCGTGTCCATTTCTTTTTGCAGTTTTTCCTGCTCGGTAGTTTCTGGTACTGCATCTAAAGTCACTCTCTTAGATGTCTGTGCTGAAATGTCCTTAGCTGGCTGGAGTTCTGCAGCGCTCCTGGTATCGAAGATTAACCTCAGATTGCTTGCACTTTCCTTCCTGGCTCGAAACGGACATCAAACGTCTGCATTCAATTTGAACAGATGTGTGTTTGGGCACATGAACATTTCCTTTTCTTGTTTTGACAAAATATTCACATGGTGTCTCTGCATGAACTCGCTCAACAAAAGCTTGGACTTTTTCTCTTTCCACACTAGGAAGAACAGGTTTTAAAGATTCAGTGGTGATTGGCTGAGTTAATTCCTTGTTGTTCATCATTTGCTCAATCACGTTGTATCTGATAATAGGATGACCAAGCTGTCTGCCCCTCATTACCAACACAGGTATGACAAGTTCTTTTGTTTTTGATTCATTTGATGCCAAACCAAAAGTTACTTCTATCCATCCTGTAAAGGGAATGTCCTGTCCATTCGCTGCCACAAGTCCTCCAGGCGCATCAACTACCTCTGCAACGTTTCTCAATCTGAAATTTTCTAAGTGTTCATTTTTCCACAGCTCATCCACTATACACACTTGAGATTCTGTATCCCATAATGCATCAACAAGCTGGCCTTGGATGTAACACTGTACAAGACACTGCTTCCCAACAAAAGAAGTACAGGTGGGCTTGCATACTTCTAGTTTCCTTTTTGGCATTGCAGCATTTACATTAGAGTATTGATTGCATTGTTCCTTATGGTTTGTCCAGTGATTAGCTTGGCATGCTTTGGAGCAATACAATGTCTGCTTACAGGCGGCACATGGTCGCAATATGAGGTCAGGATCCATGATGCCACAATGTGCACAGCTTCGTGGGGACTTTGTTATATGGCTGGTCACTCCCTGTCCCGCGGTGGTGACCCGGTCCCATTTAACGACTGGTCTCTGTACATTTTTGGCCCTCGTGCTCTGCAACCAGCCGAGAAATGGTCGCTGCTGCCACATCTATAGCAATGAGTGCAGTACATTACATTTACATTACATTTGCGGCATTTGGCAGACGCCCTTATCCAGAGCGACTTACAACTGAGCAGGGGAGGGTTTTTAGGGCTTTGCGCAAGGGCCCAGCAGTGGCAGCTTGGTGGTGGTGGGATTTGAACCTGTAATCTTCTGATCAATGCCTTAACCACTGAGCCACCACCTCCCTACACGTCCAATCCACTTTGCTGCCAGGCCAGACATTTCCTCACACGAGTTGAAGGAAGATGGTAACGTTGTGCAGGGAGCCGCTGTTGCCGTTGGAATGTTCCTCTTCTCCTGTCGTAGGGCTGCAGATAATTTGGAGTCGGGTACAGAGACTGAGGTGGTTGCACGCCGGCTTGATCCCTCACATGGGTGGGACACTGTGTGGACATGATCTGAGGCTGTCGTATGGATTCTTTAATTTGAGACACCTCCACACTGAGATCCTTCAACAATGCCATGTCAGACCGCATTTCTTTTAACTCGCTTAAAATCTCAGCTTCCAGTTTCTCTGTTTTTGTGACACTGTGTCTTGACTTTCTTTTCAACAGCACCTTCATTAGCCTGCACTGGATTCACTGTGATGTTCTGTTGGGACAGAAGCTTTTTCTTGTTTTGACGCTCGTTTCATTTGCGCATGCAACGTTGACCTTGTCTAGGAGAAGTTCATCACTCACATCTGTGTTAGGGCTTTGTGGTATATTTGTGTGTTGTAGTGTGTTAGTGTTTTGGTATGTGCGATTTGCTGCACCTTGTTTTTGCTGAATTCCTTTTTGCAGAGCTAACTGTATCGTGTCCATTTCTTTTTGCAGTTTTTCCTGCTCGGTAGTTTCTGGTACTGCATCTAAAGTCACTCTCTTAGATGTCTGTGCTGTGTGTTTTTCTAAATCGCTAAATCGTAGCACACTGAATTTTACTAATTTTGTCTTTTAGACACAAAAGCTCTGACATACCAGCATCTTCTAGCTCCTCTAAAGCTTTATCTTTTGAGAAAGCATATAATGCTCCTGTCACCTCAAGCTTCAAATCCTCTAAGTGATCCATGAGTTACTCAATCTCTAGATGTGTGCAAAGTGATAGAAGAAATGTCCTTAGCTGGCTGAAGTTCTGCAGCGCTCCTGGTATCGAAGATGAACCTCAGATTGCTTGCACTTTCCTTCCTGTCTCGAAACGGACACCAAACGTCTGCATGCCACTGGTCACCTGGGATGAGTAGCAGGCTGAATGGCACTGGAAGCGGGATGTCGTCACTGGAAGCCAACTCGCACTGCATTCGATCTCGCTGGGGCCTCTAAAAAATTTAGTTCCCTCACCGCCTGATGAGGGGAAATAAATGTGAAAATAAAAAATAAGTGACACGGAGCTGCTGCTGCTTCACCACTGTCAGTGTATTGTTTTTATTCTTTATAACAAATGAGAACAGTATTATTTTTAATATTCAAATAAGTGACATCACTTTAAGAAAGTGCAATATATATACACGTCAGCACAAACACATAACTGTTGCATTACAGCGGAACCCGGTTATGTCGATGTCGTAGGGGGTCGCCAAAAAGCATCGAGGTAACCGATGATCGAGATAAACGAGATAAGCCGAGAGAGAGAGAGAGAGAGAGAGAGAGAGAGAGAGAGAGAGAGAGAGATTGTGAATGGAAAAATAGGGAAAATACCGCGGCGCGAAGCCGGAAAAAAAACCCGGAAGATCCAAAACCGAACCCGAAACCAAAAACGAGGGACAGAAAAGTCTCAAACGTGAACGGCCGAAGGGGGCGTGGCAGGTGCTTTCTCGGCCGCTTTCTCTGAAGCTCCCGGCTTCAACTCCTTACCGAGAGAGCCGTGCTCCTTACCGAGAGAGCCGTGCTCCTTACCGAGAGAGCCGTGCTCCTTACCGAGAGAGCCGTGCTCCTTACCGAGAGAGCCGTGCTCCTTACCGAGAGAGCCGTGCTCCTTACCGAGAGAGCCGTGCTCCTTACCGAGAGAGCCGTGCTCCTTACCGAGCGCGCGCAGGGTGTGCACTTACTAACAGCAGAGATTCACCAGTATACAATACAAACACCTGTAGTATCTGTAAGGTTTGATTTTTCCGCCACTTTCGCGAGTTCTTCTGCGGCTGCACAGTGCCGATCCACATAACTGACATTAAAATTTCTAATTTTTCCCCCTTGTGCTCGAGATATTAGGGTTCCGCGACATAAAAAAAGTCGACATAAACGATAAAAAATGCTTAGAAAAAGCGAGAATTTGGCGGTTCCACTTCAAAAACGTCGACTTAATAGGGTTGTCGAGGTAACCGAGGTCGAGATAACCGGGTTCCACTGTACTTATAAAAAGAAAAACACATTACACTCAGCAATGAACTCATACCGTGTTATTTGTGAGACCGCGTGGTCTCCATGATTAGCATGAGAACTGCAACGAACACATACAAGACTTCCACACTGATAACAACAAGAACCCAAACGCTCTAAATACTGTCATCTACACTCTTTAAAACATCCACAACATGCAAAAAACACATTTTAAAATTTGTTCATGTTTTTCCCGTACCTGATGAGGGGAGATAAATGTGAAATAAAAAAACAAGTGACACCGAGCTGCTGCTGCTTCTCCACTGTCAGTGTGGTGTTTGAGCAGCGCGCCCCCTACCCACTCAGGTGAGTACTTCAGCCAAGACAGAAGCAATCGAATGATTGATTGTCAGACAACATTAATACAACAATATATCATTCAGTCACTATTAAATTATTGATTTATTACTATTTCCCCTAGCTAACACAGCCACATTGCAGACGGACAAATCAAAAATTTAATAGCGATCCCACAGGGCAAGCAAAAGCTCAGCTGTTATGTCCAGTCATGTGTTTAAACTGCCCAAATATGGCAAGCCAAAAGGGTCAGAATTACGCCTTAGATTAAACGCGTTAACATTAAAAACGCCGTTAAATACGGCGTTTTAAACAGTATTGGCGCCGTAAAATACGCCGTTGTGATCACAGACGCCGTAAAAAGCGCGCGAAAATCGTAAATGACGCCGCATTTGACGGCGTTTAGTATACAAGAAAAGCGCCGCATTTTACGCCGTTCGTAGAGTCACGTGACGGCGTAAAAAACAGCGTTTTGGTTGCACAGTGCGCGCGTCTTTTACGGCGTTTTTCTAATAGTATATAATATTGAACTGTTCTCATCCAATCAATGATGAACAGAACCAGACCGCACCAATTCAGCACAGATCATTTGTGATAATGTTTAATGGCTTTACCTGGCCAGGTTTCCATTTCTATTCTTTAGTGTTTTAAATTGTTATTGGCGTTATTGTATTACAAGACAAAACTAATCAATGCTTGTGTTCATTAAATAAAAACTTCAGCAAAGTTTCTGCAAAAATCTGAATCTTTGAATTTTTTATAACAGCTCTGGTAAAAATTTTGTTCAAGATCCAAATGTATTTGATTGTCAAAGAATAAATCAGAAAACAATTTTGGTGTGGCAACTGGGCACTTTTATTTCACCAGCATTCCAGAAGACCTCAACATTGACGTGCATTGCCTTAAATTAACTACAACTTCTTAACATATTTACATAGTAAAATAATGACTATTAAAGTCATAGCTGCAAGCTTATTCAGATCTATACAAATGTAAAAAGGTGATTTCACCAAATTTCACCCAAAAAAAAAGGGGGATGTTTTGGACACCGTTTTTTGTGTCAAGAAATAAAAACCTGAAAGTGATACTGTATAATGGAACATACTGTAAACAAACTTGAAAGGTTCGCTCTATGTTTTGTACATTTAATGAAAGTCAACCATAACATTCAGCCATAAATTCTATTTTGGGATGAACTCGTCCTTTCTTATGATTCATTTAAAGATGTCAAAAAACACAAAACATTGCAAAGGATGTCTAATTCTAATTCTGCTTGTGCACCACCAAGTGGATTAAATTGTGCAACAAGTTGCTCCAAGGTTGCATTGTCCAAAGTGTAGTGATTCTGTGTTACTAGTACTCTGTCTGGCCAGTCAACCATTGCTGCCCCCTGCATTCTTGATGTTTAAATATATATGTTTTATACAAATAGTCAAACAGAAACGTAAAGGCATGTTGGACTTTTTTCTGTCAAAAACGGAACAAACTTTAACATAAAGCTGCTTTACGCTTGCTGTGGTATTCCTGCTGGTTTCAGTTCTGCTGATGTTTATAGAAATCTCAGCTAAAGCTGTAATATACAGTACATGATATACATACACTGTGTATACACAACACTGTGTAAACAAAAACGATCTGTAGCGTTCATTTTGTTCATGAATGCCTTGACAATAGAAACGTCATACAAACACTCCTTTTCCCTCCATAACTCATACAAGTATCTCTTCTTGCTGTACTGTTCACATGACTCATATAAAAAAATGTTCTGAGGTGATTTGAAGTTGTCACGCTAATCGCCTCACCAGGTTCGGTGTCTCGGTGCAAATCTGTATTTTCTTTTATGCCATTTTTCATTAATACGTTTCCTCTATTCAATAAATTGAATTTATCACGAAACATCACAGTGAAACCTTTAAACACTAAACATGTTGCCACTACTGTTTTTCTCCGGTTGCTTTTTTCATTTTCTAATTCCCAGATTTCTAATTCCCATTGTGCGTTTCATCAAGCAGTGGTCATGCCACAGTCTTGTCATGTCGAAATTACTGCAATCACAAGCTTCCGTCTGCTAAGATATAATTAACAGTCAGAATAAACGGTGCCAAGACCAAAAACGGGAACAGCGTGGCCATGGACTGATGCCCATGTTGGATTAAATACAATTCTTGCTACATGATAAAGACTAACACATGCATGTTAAAGGATGACAGGAACATGGCAGGTCTTCTGACAGAAAAACGTGACACAAAACAACACGCAAAAGACTGAAAAATTTGACAGTATGTAAAAATCAGTGAATTTTGTTGAAAACTGAATGAATACTTAGTGCAATTGAGCCCAATTAATTATATTGTGTAAGTAATAATTAATTAAAGGTCACCTGGTATATATTTCTCACTACAGTACACTCCTTTTTAGCAAAGTATAAATGAAATATCCTCAAATATAGTGGACTATCTTGAAGCACACTTTATTAGGGCAGTGTGTGAATTGAGACTAAACCGACCGGTGTGTGTGTAAGAGCCAGAGTATGTACAATCCTGTGTATGCATTTGTGTGTCAGAGAAAAGGCTGGTGTACAGTATATGTGAGGGTATCAGCTAGTGTGTGTGTATGTGTGTATGAGTGTGTGAGCCAGCGTGTGTGTGTGTGTGTGTGTGTGTGTGTCTCTCCTGCCCTTAGCTGCAATCTCTCCTGCATGATGCGCTTTTTCTGAGTGAGGAGGTCAGTCCGAGCTTCGTGTTCCAGACTACAAGGTGGATTTATTTGGGGTTATTACATCAAAACCACTCGGATCTCGGGGGTCTGTTATGGCCAGTTTGCACATGGACGCATTATATGTGTGGATAATCACCTGTTTCTGGAGAACGGTGAGTTCTTTTCTCTGCTTTATAAGTTTTAAATGTTTGTATATATATCATTTTTTAAGTGAGCTGCTTATAAATTTTGCAAAAAAAAAAAAAATCCTGTTTAAAATAAACTTCATGTAAATGTATGTTTTTCTTCGTATTGATTATTATTAATACTACAACTACAACTACTACTACTACTACTACTAATAATAATAATAATTATTATTATTATTATTATTATTATTATTATTATTATTATTATATAATCATTATAATTATAATAGATATTTATTGAAAATATTCTAATATATTAAATGGTTCTTTTTGAAAAATATATATTTTTTTTATAAATAAATCACATTAAAATTTCTTTTTTTTAAAGTAACAGTTTGCTGCCTTTTTTTTATAATTTGAAAGACAGCAAGAGAGCAAGAACCAGACGGAAACACAGGGTATCCACAGTGCTGTCTTACTCCACCCTGTCATCAACCTTTTCCATCTATATATAATGCTGCTAGTTCATGTACAGTAGGATTGGGAAAGTGAGATCAATAACACCACTTGTAAAAGCTCTTTTTCATGTAAGACCTATGCTTTAACCACAGAGTCTGAATCCCAGACCCATCAAAGATGCCACTGCTGGTCTCTCAATCCATACATTTCTCAATTTTATCAATGAGTTAATTGTAAGCCACATTGGGACATGCAGTTTTAGTTCAGGGAAAACATTTGAACTAAACCATAGGACAGGCACCTTGTAGGTTTGAACCACACTCCTAGTATGGCTCAGCTTTTAGGTTATCCAATTTAACCTATTTTAATCCAATATCACCATTGACCACCTGTGAGGAGCATTTGATATCATGCAGGAAAACCCAAATGTCCATCCACCCAGGCTGTGGCATCAGTGAAGGACCAGAAGATTTTCATTCAGACTATGAGGAAAGAGAGCAAGAACCAGATAGAACTGCAGGGCATTTACAGCGCTGTCTTACTCCACCTTTAAACTCTCATTTTGTATGTCTGTCTGTCTGTCTGTCTGTCTGTCTGACGTGTTTTAAACAAACCGGGATGACCGAGGTATTGGGGTTAATCCTTAATAGATAAATTCCCTCATTGGTTTGATCCACATTTTTTATGGCTTGGATGGAGAAGAGATCAAATCCCAGAACCACCAAGCTACTACTGCTTGGAACTTGAAGAAGGACCTCGAATTGCTCAGTTGTATAAATCATATACACTATATTGCCAAAAGTTTGCGGACACCTGGTCATAAGTTTGGTATGTGTTTTTTGAACAACCCATTCCACATTTGGTCCCAATTTGCTCTTATATTTCCCTCCACTCTGCTGGGAAGATGTTCCAATAGATTTTGGAGTGTGCTTGTGGAGATTTGTCGTGAAACTTGCCAAATCTGACGAGTTTATGGCGATGCTCGAATGAGTCGTTCAAGGTGTTCTGAGTGGCACATGAACTTCAAAAGCAGAAGAAACATCACCGGAAGACTACGAGAGATCAGGAAGACAATACACAACATCGCTGTCGGCGTGTCATTCGGACCACTCCAGGTGATCCTAATTTTAACATGCGCCGTGTTGCTGCCAAGTTCTTCCCCAGGCTGCTGACCCTGAACACTGCATGGAAGTCTGTCAAGAACTCATGAATGACCCGTCGTCCATGTCAAGGATCATTACCAGTGACGAAACTTTAGAGAAGCAACAGTCTTCTCGGTGGAAGAGCCCATCATCTTCATGACCAAAAATGGAGAGTCAGATCCGCATCTCAACCAAGTGCATGTTCATTGTGTTTTTTTACATTTGTGGCATTGTGCATCGGGAATTCATCCATAGGGGCCAGACTGTCAATAGCAAGTTCCACTGCCATGTTTCAAGGTGTCTGAGGGAGAACATTCGGCAAAAGCACTTGCTAGTCTAAATTTGTCTATACCACCTTGTGCAGTTATCACATTTTATACAACTGAGAACTTGACAGTTAGGGCTTGTGCTCAAAAACCCAGAAGCAGCTTCTTTGAACTCAACCCTCCAATCAGAAGTCCATCATCTTAACTACTGAGAAACCACTTCCCTACCACTACAGTTTCCCTAAATCTGTGGCTTTTGGCAGATAACCTACATCCAGGGTGACTTTTATCTAATTTGTACAACTGAGCAGTTAAAGGGTTAGGGGCTTTTCCTGAGGGCCACATCTGTTGTATATCATGGTATTGAAATGTGAAGTCTAAAGTCTTAACCACTTCTTTCTGAAACTGAGATGAATCACCAGTGAATATTGCTCTGGATGTGCTTTTAAAATAAACGCCATCCAATAAGACCTTAACCTCAGTGCACTTCAGAAATAGATATATTTAGCCATGCTGAGCTCCTATTAACCTTGTCGTGCTAATTAAACATGGCGGAACGCTGCTCAAGATGCACATGGAGATAAATGTGACTAGTTTCAAGTTATTTTTATTCAGTTTTCCATAGTTACATAAAACATAAAAAAAGAAAATGTACATCTGGATCCAGTAGATTTCATGTCTATGGCCATAGGATATTGAGATTGGAATGATTTGCATGTCTTGATGACATGGAGCTGCTTCTTTTTGATCCCTGAATGAATAAAGCTTATTTGAGGACTGGAGTAAAACAAAGGGGCAGCGTGAGAGAAGTCTGAGAGAAATTCTCCCACAGAAACGCTTTAAGACTATTTCCAGAGGCGTTGTACTCTATAAGTGAAGCGACTTGTGACTCCTGTTGATTTTCGTTAATCTCTCTCAGTAGTAAGATTTACTCTCCGAATAAATGTGCTATAAATAGGCACGTTAGTGGAATCGCATTGGGTGAGAGACGGGGCATGCGTTATCAAAAGCGTTAATTGACCCAAATGGAAAGTACTAAATTACTATTACTAAAGTACATTTAAAGGCAAAAACTTTTATACTTGTACTCAAGTGAAAGTTTAAAGGAAGCACTTTTACGTTTACTGGAGTCATATTTTACATCTACTTTTTTTTTCAGAGTTTATCTCTACTACATGGTTTGGGTACTTTGTCCACCACTGGCTGGAGGTCATGTGAGGTGCAAACCACATGGGCAAAACCAGAGAATAAAAAAACAGAAAAAAATTAAAAATAAAACAGCAGGAAAGCAAAGAACAGTAAAAGGCATGGTATGTCAGGTTTTGGAACTTTGAACAACAATCTGAGCAATACGCTGATAAAACTGAGGAATGAAATATCGTGGTGAGGTGTGATTGCTCTCAGTGCAAATAACTTGTATAGAAGACATTTAGCAGCAAGCAGTTATATTGGAAATTCATCATCCATCTCTTAACCTAGTGTGAACCAAGAGAGTGTGAGTAGTTGATGTGTTGGACCTAAGAGCTAATTGATAAATCCACTGGACAGATGTTCATTCAAGCTGAACTCCTGATCGATACCTGACTTCAGGTTATCACAGTTAAAAGACACTGAAACCATATTCGCTATTACAACATTGAATATTGTTAAGGAGTGTTACTTTTTGTCATAATATGCTGTAAAAATGATCTATCCCTTGTGACCAAAAAATTGTAACGCTTAGGCTATGGCTACACTAATCCAGATACATTTTTAAACGTTATCTTCATCTAAAACACTTCGCTTTCACTCTTTAGTTTTGAGTCATTTCCCAACATAAAAGGGTTAGAGTGACTTTTAATTATGACAGGCTTGAGTCCTACCAGGAGTGGGGCTCGAACCCACGAGGATATTCATCCATTGGATCTTAAGTCCAACGCCTTAACCACTCGGCCATCCTGGTTGACAAATGAACAGATGGACAGATGGATAGATAGATTTATGATGTTCTATATAACAACTATAATACTGTACATTCAAGTGCTGCTTCCCATTCTTTCAATTCCATACAAGTGCCCATTGTTCCCAGGAATAACTGCAGATTCACCATGACCCTGCCCCTGATCAATAAATTACCATTGTGTATCAGGTTTCGGCATTTCATTTAAAGTGCATGATTTTCTTGTAAAGGGATTCAAACCCACTGACTCCTGATCGAGCCCTGACTTTAGATTATCATAGTTAAAAGACACTTGAACCATATCCGCTATTACAACATTGTAAATCAGTAAGGATTGTTACTTTGTGTCGTATTATGCCGTAAATATTATCTGGCCTTAGTGACCAAACTAAATTGTAACTCTCAGGCTATGTCTACACTAATCCGGATAAATTTGAAAACGGGGTCTTCATCTAACACTTCGCTTTCCCACTTTAGTTTTGAATAATTTCCCAAAATTTGCTCATCCACTCTGAAACGTCTGAAAACGCTCATGTCTCTGTACTGTGCATGCGCAAATCGTGAGAAGCTTCAACCTGCTGCTTTTCTGCCTGCCGTTTTCAAATCGATCCACTTTACAGACCATTTTTAAAAGGCTACGTTTTCATTGACTAACAAACTCCATCTCAGTGTGGACGGAAGGCAAAAATGGAGAGAAAATTATGCTTTTTTAAATGAAAATGCATCAGTGTGGACTTTGCCTTAGATATTTATAGTTTATTAGGGAATGATTTTGAATTAATTGCATTTACAGTACAGGCTTAAAAAAACATTTAGTCTTGTTTGTGTTAGCTAAAAGTTACTTATTTATATGTTTTACTCAGTAACAGATATGATTTAAAATGTAGTTAAGTACAATACTTTAATCAAAACACACTCAAGTAAAAGTCAAATTACAGATTTTAAAAACTAATTTAAAAAGTTGAAGTACACAAAAAAAATAAAGTTAAATTGACAGGAGTAAATGTAATTCATTACTTTCCACCTTTGTGTTTAAGTTGCTGTAACATGGAAGCTAAGATGGGCCCCATAACAATCACTATGTCTTGGTAATAAGGACAATACTGTAGATTGGGGATTGTATGGAATTAAGCTAAAAGCAAGCTAAAATCCCTGACCACAATTTCACTGCTAGATAGCTGGATAATAGAATTGATCATTTATCACATTTAGAACATGTTAATGACCTGCAGAATCCAGTCACTCTTCAACTGAACTGCAGTTTTTCGATGCAGTCTTTATCCACACAAAACCATACTTAATGCCTTCACTTTAAACTCAATGTTCGCCAATATTTGGGTTCCATCCAAAACAAATCAACTGGAAAAGACCACTCAGGTCAAACATCAAAGCTATGTTACATTATTTGCTAGCGAAATGGTTATTTGGCTATTAAAAAAATTTTATTATCAAAATTTACAGCATGGGTCCTACCAGGAGTGGGGCTCGAACCCACGAGGATATTCAACGCCTTAACCACTCGGCCATCCTGGTAGACACATAAGCAGTTGGGCAGATGGATAGATAGATTTATGATGTTCTACATAACTCAACTATAATACTGTATATTCAAGTGCTGCTTCCCATTCTTTCAATTCCATACAAGTGCCCATTGTTCCCAGGAATAACTGCAGATTCACCATGACCCTGCCCTGATCAATAAATTACCATTGTGTATCAGGTTTCGCATTTCATTTAAAGTGCATGATTTTCTTGTAAAGGATTCAAACCCACTGACTCCTGATCGAGCCCTGACTTTAGATTATCATAGTTAAAAGACACTTGAACCATATCCGCTATTACAACATTGTAAATCAGTAAGGATTGTTACTTTGTGTCGTATTATGCCGTAAATATTATCTGGCCTTAGTGACCAAACTAAATTGTAACTCTCAGGCTATGTCTACACTAATCCGGATAAATTTGAAAACGGGGTCTTCATCTAACACTTCGCTTTCCCACTTTAGTTTTGAATAATTTCCCAAAATTTGCTCATCCACTCTGAAACGTCTGAAAACGCTCATGTCTCTGTACTGTGCATGCGCAAATCGTGAGAAGCTTCAACCTGCTGCTTTTCTGCCTGCCGTTTTCAAATCGATCCACTTTACAGACCATTTTTAAAAGGCTACGTTTTCATTGACTAACAAACTCCATCTCAGTGTGGACGGAAGGCAAAAATGGAGAGAAAATTATGCTTTTTTAAATGAAAATGCATCAGTGTGGACTTTGCCTTAGATATTTATAGTTTATTAGGGAATGATTTTGAATTAATTGCATTTACAGTACAGGCTTAAAAACATTTAGTCTTGTTTGTGTTAGCTAAAAGTTACTTATTTATATGTTTTACTCAGTAACAGATATGATTTAAAATGTAGTTAAGTACAATACTTTAATCAAAACACACTCAAGTAAAAGTCAAATTACAGATTTTAAAAACTAATTTAAAAAGTTGAAGTACACAAAAAAAATAAAGTTAAATTGACAGGAGTAAATGTAATTCATTACTTTCCACCTTTGTGTTTAAGTTGCTGTAACATGGAAGCTAAGATGGGCCCCGTAACAATCACTATGTCTTGGTAATAAGGACAATACTGTAGATTGGGGATTGTATGGAATTAAGCTAAAAGCAAGCTAAAATCCCTGACCACAATTTCACTGCTAGATAGCTGGATAATAGAATTGATCATTTATCACATTTAGAACATGTTAATGACCTGCAGAATCCAGTCACTCTTCAACTGAACTGCAGTTTTTCGATGCAGTCTTTATCCACACAAAACCATACTTAATGCCGTCACTTTAAACTCAATGTTCGCCAATATTTGGGTTCCATCCAAAACAAATCAACTGGAAAAGACCACTCAGGTCAAACATCAAAGCTATGTTACATTATTTGCTAGCGAAATGGTTATTTGGCTATTAAAAAAATTTTATTATCAAAATTTACAGCATGGGTCCTACCAGGAGTGGGGCTCGAACCCACGAGGATATTCCAACGCCTTAACCACTCGGCCATCCTGGTAGACACATAAGCAGTTGGGCAGATGGATAGATAGATTTATGATGTTCTACATAACTCAACTATAATACTGTATATTCAAGTGCTGCTTCCCAGTCTTTCAATTCCATACAAGTGCCCATTGTTCCCAGGAATAACTGCAGATTCACAATGACCCATACCCTGCTTTCAACGCCTCATAAAAATCTGAATGTACTATTTGATTAATTGTGATAAAAACAAGAGTGCAGTGCACAGATAATTTTTGTGGATTTGAATCCCTTTACAAGAAAATCATGTACTCCAAATGAAATGCCGTAACCTCATACACCATGGGAATTTATTGATCAGGGGCAGGGTCATGGTAAATCTGCAGTTATTCCAGGGAACAATGGGCACTTGTATGGAATTGAATGACTGGGAAGCAGCACTTGAATATACAGTATTTCAGTTGAGTTGTGTAGAACATCATATATCAATCTATCCATTTGTCCATCTGTTCATCTGTCAACCAGGATGGCCGAGTGGTTAAGGCGTTGGACTTAAGCTCCAATGGATTAATATCCTCGTGGGTTCGAGCCCCACTCCTGGTAGGACCCAAGCTTAAGATGGTTGAAAGTTACTTGAAACCTATTTTTGTAAAATATTGATATTCGGAGTGACTGAAAATGTAAAGTAAACTTTTGAATGTTTCTGGTCTTTTTTGGTCTCTGAAGATCATTTTTCTAGCAAATAATCTAACATAGCTTTGATGTTTGACCTGAGTGGTCTTCCCCAGTTGTTTTGGATGGAACGCCAATCTTGGTGAACATTGAGTTTAAAGTGAAAGCTGGTGTGGATTTTGTGTGGATAAAGACTGCATTGAATAACTGCAGTTTAGTTTGAAGAGCAACTGGATTTTTTGTTCCCACGTGTTTTAGGCTGCAAGACGGAATGGGACGAGATCCGCTGCTGGCTCCGAGCCGACATCGGCCAGGTGGTTAACGTGTCCTGTTTGGATGTTTTCCACCACCTTTCTACCAAGCAAGGTCAGCAAACAAAAAATTGCAGTGCTGTGTTCTGCATCAAGGTGACGTAATCAAAGCAAAACGCTGAGAGGAACCCATTTTGGTATTTCTTTGGCTTGAACTTTTTTTCACGGCAAAAACATGGTTATTTTGAGCGTCCTCTCCTGCAACGACACCAAAACCTACTTTAGTTTGGCATGCCTTCAGTGTAGCACCTTGGTACTTTGGAGGACTGGTAAAGTGGGTCGCAGATGCCTTTATTCCTGTGTAAACACACACTATCACCTGCCTTTGATACCTGAAGGTTTCACTGGGTCCTGTGAGTGACTAACTGATTAACATGCAAAATCTCATAAGGCTTAGACAGTAGCAGTATTATTAATGTCAGAGTTTAGGGCTAAAATAGCTCACATAGCTCAAAGGATCTTTGTGTCTGGAAAAGCTTGGGGTCTGACCTTGACATTGATTGTCTTGAAATTGCTATAATTTAGGCTGAGGTGATTGTTGCCCAGAGTTTCAGATGAACCAAATGTTTTTGAGCCTGGCCCCATCCTGATAGTTATTGTCTGGAAGTCTCCTCAAGCAAATATCTGGAGTCTTCTGATATAATACATTTAATTGCTACTTATTGCTTCTGGGAAAAGCACCTGCATTTCTGCATATTTATTGCTGCTGGAGTTTTTTCGCACAAAAAATAATATATTTTCTCAACTTATTTGGATATAATCTACTATTTATATACTAAGAATCTATACTAAATTCTAAAACTGTACTAAATTAAGCTAAACACTTAAAGCACATCAATATTTAATGCTTGTTACAGTGACCATGGGGCAGCATAATTCCTGCCCCTTTGAACCTCTGTTAGTGCTTTCCTCAAATCACGATTATGATGATGCAACAAAACTCTATAAGGCTAAACAGGGGAAGGAGACAAAAAAGTACCCTTCAGCATGAGGCACCTGTGGTAACTTCTCAGTTAGTTTGAGGCTATGTCATTATTTAGTGCTGTCCAAAACATCTAGTAATGGCATTATGCTGTAAGGGAATTCTAAAAAGGAAGCTTATTCCCCTGTCTATTGACACAGCCAGGAAGGTTGTGCAAATTGTGTCTAATATGTTGAACTTTTCAGGTTACATCTACAGGAACTGCACAGCAGCAGGCTGGAGTGATCTATATCCACCTTACGAGAAAGCCTGTGACTTCGGAAATGATGCAGAGCCTGAATCTAAGGTACATGAGTTTAAGAGCATAGAAGTGTCCTTACCTATGTCAGTGCAACTAAATAAGTAGAGGATACATCAGCGTGGCCTAAATCTCTGACCTTAATTTCTTTTCTTTTTTTTTTCAGACAACCTACTTCTCAACATTTAAGCAGGTGTACACAGCGGGATATGCCACATCCCTGATAGCTCTCATAACAGCTATCATAGTCTTTACTTTCTTCAGGCAAATTTCTCCTTGTGATATATATATAGTGAAGCAAGATCTTCCTCTTCATAAAATTTTTATCGGGTTGTTAAAATTACGCCCTAAGAATGACTGTGCTATTTTCTGATCACAGGAAGTTCCACTGCACCAGGAACTACATACACATCAATCTTTTTTCTTCCTTTATTCTCCGGGCCAGTGCGGTCTTCATCAAAGATGCTGTTCTTTTCTCGGACGAGTCTCTGGATCACTGCTTTATGTCTACAGTAAGGGAAAGGGATTAAAGCACATACATTATATCTACATATATGAGGTGGTATCAACATTTTTCGAGATTAGCTCCGTTTACAAGAAACGTATTTATTTATCTACTGTACATTTACACACTATCATGTTTAAAATAGTGCCCTTGCACAGCAATACAGTGCTCCTGTCTCCAGTGTTCTGGAATTCTTAGAATACTTTTTGAATGTGTCCTGGAAGTATGGAAGTATGTCAAGCACCTACTGCGATTCATGCTAAACCTCCTTACTGGTGTCAAAAGGTGACCTTTGCACCGGATCTTCATCTTGGGAAAAGGGGCGAAGTCCGCAGAAGCCGAATTTGGCGAGTAAGGTGGAGGCAGAAGTGAGGTCATGTGGGTTGGTGGGATGTTCTCTGATGATTATCACGCACAAGATGCCAAACGGTTTTGAGATTTTTTTAGGGTCGAGCTTAAAGGTCTTCCCGATCTCTCGACGTCTTAAAGTGATCTTTATCTCTTGAATCGTGCGTCACTTAAAACCCCCCAAACTACTCGTTGCAGCACCGCCGTTTGTTTCTGTCTCAGATTTGCCCAGTTTTCACGCAGAATTTCACGTGTGCTCTTTGTACTAACCTGCTGTCCATGATGAAATCACAGACGTGGTAGGAATAGCATCAGTTACACCATTAGATTTTAAGCTTTTTGATACCACCTCTTACATCATGACTATATATGTTTGGTGAACATCCAAATTCAGTTCTTCTGGGAACTCATTCTTCATTCTTCAAACTCATTCTTCTGGGAAGCCAGCTAGCTAGATGTTAAAATTATTTTCTGCACTGAAATTTTTTTTTTCAAAGATGCATTTTAATGCATTAGATATGCAAAAATTAAGTCTGCGAATAATGTTGTCAAATGATCTCTTAGCACTAAAATATTTATTTTACTCTACAGACACTTCCAAGTTACAATTTTTTTACTTATAAAGACAATATTTTATTATTATTTAGTTTATAGCTATCACAAATCCAACTGTGAATCAACATCTGTGTCAAGGTGCAGGAACAGGCTTTTGTTCTGAATTAAAAATATTCAGAACAAAATATATATATATGAAAAAATACGATATATATATATATATATATATATATATATATATATATATATATATATATATAAATAAATACGGTGTAATAAAGATAATTGTATAGGAACAGATTTATGATAAAAAATTTTTATTGGTGCTACAGCGTACTCCTGCACCCTCTGGGCCTTAATGCGCTATGCATCCTCGTCGTCCTCGTCGTTGTCCTCGTCATCATCCTTTACCACCACAGAGGGTTCGGGAGCTGGAGCAGCCTAACATCAGGAAAAAAACAATAAGACCTGAAAGAATCTTTGATCGGATAACATTAGACCTCGAGAGAAATGAGATCTCTGAGAAGAAGCGGACGTCCCAAAGTGTGTCAGGGAAAAAAACTATTTTTACCATTGATTCCATTTCCTACATCTTTTCTAATAACACTCCTGCTGTAGAATTCAGTACATACTACTAACACCCATCTCAGGATCTCAGACACGCATCATGTAATTATTGTGAGTGTCTGTGCAGTTTCTTCCCTCACCTGTGGTGTGGACGCTGCGTTGGGAGCCTGACTCTGACTCTCAATACTCTTCTGCAGAATGCTGTATATATTGAACGCCATGGCCTTCATTTTAGCAAACACTGAAAAAACACATCACACACAATGCCATGATTCATCCTGTGGCACTAAATAAAACTTTATGTATTTTTTTTTAAAATTACATTTAAACCATTATTGTTGCTGGAAAGGACGATACAATCATTTTTTGCCTTCTGTAATTGTTTTAACACAGGTATGATGTATTTTGAGTGCAGTTTTAGCTTCAGCTTTTTTTTTCGTCTTACTATATCTAGTAAGTAGGTAAGTAAGTACATAGGTAAGTATGTAAGTAGGTAGGAAGATGTCAGACAGTTTTCGTTATGCTTTTGGCTTCTAGATTAAATAAAATAAATTAAATTAATTAACAAACAAACAAACAAACAAATACAGATCAGCAACACACCTTCCTGATATTTCTTTAAGGTCAGCTTCATGGTCTTTGCAGACGATTTCAGCTCACTCTGATCTTCTGATCTGCTGACATTCTGACTCTAGAGGCAAAAACAAATCAGAAACGCATAAATATTTTAAATAAAACTGAATGAACGCACATCCCAGAGGAACAAGGACAAGAGTGCACAATTTTCCTGACACACTTCATTACTGAATGTATTGAAATCCACACCATGCAGTGGCCAAATGGAATCGGCATCAGCACAAAGCAGCATCGAAACCACCACCTGTTTGCTTTAGTTTGGTGCGCACTTGTTTTAATCCCGTCTGTTAAATTCCACATGCCCTGAACATCATGTCTGTAACACAAGCGGTAACGGGGACATGTAAGAGACTGAGATGATGATGATGATGATGATGATGTAACTCCTGCGGTCTGGACGTTCATTTGAGGGTCGTGTTCCTGCATAACTTCATTTATGCACAACTTTTACATTTTGTTTTAAATTGCACTACTGGTTTGTTTGTTTAAATTTTGTCTTATTTTTATTGTGACTTTGTTGCTTTACGTTTATATTATATATTTACTTTACACTTTGTACATTTATTTTTTTATTCATTTGGGTTATTTTACACCATTTATGCACAAGTTAATTTTGTTTCAAATTTGCACTATTGTTTTCTTTAGTTTTAATTTTTGTTGTCACACTTCTTTTGTCATTTTTCATATTTGCCTTTCACGCTATTAAAATCTTTTTGGTCTTTCATAACTAGCTTTTGTTTGGTTTCTTTTAATTTATGCACAACACTTTTACATTTGTTTTTAATTGCACTATTGGATTGTTTATAATGTAGTTTTTCTTTGCTGTGTGTATTCTTGTGTTTTGATTTGATTGCTTTGGTACTTTCTTATTACCATGTTTTTTTTATAAATGCTTTTTGAATATACACATTTTACATAGTTAAATCATTTTGGTAGAGTTATGGCTTTTTTTGGTGGGCTTCTGGATAAGTTGTGGGTGGGTTCTGGGGTAAATATGGTCAATTTGGAAATTCTGGCTTTGTAGCAGGACAGCTGTGTCTGATTTCTGGAGGTGTGAATGGGTTGTGGCTGAGTTATGGTCTGCTTTTGGCTAAAGTCTGGATTACTTCAGGCATGCAGCTTTAGAGCCAATTAAGGAGCGTAAACCGTGGTGGTATGTGAGCCAAAAGAACAGCCTGAACTCAGCCCTTTCTGGCCCAGAAAAAATGTGCTATCTGGGATTGAGCAGTGAAAAGACAATACAGGGTGTAGAACTGAAATCCACAGCTGGCTCATTTCACTGCTCCCCACGAATTGTTTACTTTCTGCACAGGTGGAATGAGAATCCTGTACAATAAATTTACCTCGGCTCTCGGCGCAGAAGCTGCACGGATCGCGGTCTGTTTTATTTTATCCATCGCGTCGACCAGCACCTCGTTCGTGCCCAGGACGAGCCTCGGAGTGAAGCTCTGCCTGCACTGAGAGCAGACATACACGCCCTGGTCCCAATAGCCATTAATGCAGGCTTTGCAGAAATTGTGGCCACAAGGAAGCGTCACCGGGTCCTTCAGCTCCTCCTGACAGATGGTGCAGTTAAACTGGTCCTGTTCCTCAACTCTTGCGTGCGCCATTTCACAACAAACTCGAAAATATGATATATATGATATACATACAGTATATATATATATATATTATATATTTTTCCCAGGTTTTTCCCGTCACAAAAAGTTACCGGAACATACCACTTTCTCTGTAGGGGGGTGAACAATATGTTTCTAAACTTTCGTGTTTTGCAAAAATGTCTCTCTTTCTTGGCTCATTACCCGACAGAGAAAGAAAAACTTCTTAGCAATAAATTCACTGTTTTAAATCAATGCATGCCATCCAATATGCGACTAAAAGGATTTGGGAAATTTGTTGGCCTCCCCTCTTTCGTGGATAAGTTCAGCAGGCCGTCCGAAGCGCGCCCTTTTTTTTTTTTTTTTTTTTATTAATGCCAAAAGAACAAGAGGTATTACATATAAATGTTAAATTAACACTTAATTACAGAGAGAAAATAAATAAATAAAAATAATAAAATAAATAAATAAACAAAACACTGTATATAAAAAAAGAAAAATACATACATTTCAAAGTTTTCAGAGCAGTACATGTTTTCAGTGCTTTTTTGTTTCTTGTTTCTTTCAAGAGATTCATATACAATTTGAAGTCATTAAGAAAATGGGAAAAGTTTTGGTCTACATTGAGCCCACTTTTTCTTATGAATGTGGAATTTTCCTAATAAAACAAGCAAATGTATAATATATTGCTGTCCACAATTCAAGTTTTTACGTTCTGTATAAAACAGCACATCAAATACACATATTTCTATCCCACTTCCCATTTGTTTATTAATATAGAATTCTAGATCTTTCCAAAATAACCTTGAGTAAATACAATGAAAAAAAGATGCAAAATGGTTTATTTTTCTTGACCACAGAATTCACAGTATGAAATATTCAGCTGAAATCTTTCCAAAACATGCTTATCAGGATCAATTCTATGGAGTATTAGACAGTAGTAGACACTTTCTTATTACCATGTTTTTTTATAAATGCTTTTGAATATACACATTTACATAGTTAAATCATTTTGGTAGAGTTATGGCTTTTTTTGGTGGGCTTCTGGATAAGTTGTGGGTGGGTTCTGGGGTAAATATGGTCAATTTGGAAATTCTGGCTTTGTAGCAGGACAGCTGTGTCTGATTTCTGGAGGTGTGAATGGGTTGTGGCTGAGTTATGGTCTGCTTTTGGCTAAAGTCTGGATTACTTCAGGCATGCAGCTTTAGAGCCAATTAAGGAGCGTAAACCGTGGTGGTATGTGAGCCAAAAGAACAGCCTGAACTCAGCCCTTTCTGGCCCAGAAAAAATGTGCTATCTGGGATTGAGCAGTGAAAAGACAATACAGGGTGTAGAACTGAAATCCACAGCTGGCTCATTTCACTGCTCCCCACGAATTGTTTACTTTCTGCACAGGTGGAATGAGAATCCTGTACAATAAATTTACCTCGGCTCTCGGCGCAGAAGCTGCACGGATCGCGGTCTGTTTTATTTTATCCATCGCGTAGACCAGCATCGTGTTCGTGCCCAGGACGAGCCTCCTAGTGAAGCTCTGCCTGCACTGAGAGCAGACATACACGCCCTGGTCCCAATAGCCATTAATGCAGGCTTTGCAGAAATTGTGGCCACAAGGAAGCGTCACCGGGTCCTTCAGCTCCTCCTGACAGATTGCGCAGTTAAACTGGTCCTGTTCCTCAACTCTTGCGTGCGCCATTTCACAACAAACTCGAAAATATGATATATGATATATATATATATACATACAGTATATATATATATATTATATATTTTTCCCAGGTTTTTCCCGTCACAAAAAGTTACCGGAACATACCACTTTCTCTGTAGGGGGGTGAACAATATGTTTCTAAACTTTCGTGTTTTGCAAAAATGTCTCTCTTTCTTGGCTCATTACCCGACAGAGAAAGAAAAACTTCTTAGCAATAAATTCACTGTTTTAAATCAATGCATGCCATCCAATATGCGACTAAAAGGATTTGGGAAATTTGTTGGCCTCCCCTCTTTCGTGGATAAGTTCAGCAGGCCGTACGAAGCGCGCCCTTTTTTTTTTTTTTTTTTATTAATGCCAAAAGAACAAGAGGTATTACATATAAATGTTAAATTAACACTTAATTACAGAGAGAAAATAAATAAATAAAAATAATAAAATAAATAAATAAACAAAACACTGTATATAAAAAAAGAAAAATACATACATTTCAAAGTTTTCAGAGCAGTACATGTTTTCAGTGCTTTTTTGTTTCTTGTTTCTTTCAAGAGATTCATATACAATTTGAAGTCATTAAGAAAATGGGAAAAGTTTTGGTCTACATTGAGCCCACTTTTTCTTATGAATGTGGAATTTTCCTAATAAAACAAGCAAATGTATAATATATTGCTGTCCACAATTCAAGTTTTTACGTTCTGTATAAAACAGCACATCAAATACACATATTTCTATCCCACTTCCCATTTGTTTATTAATATAGAATTCTAGATCTTTCCAAAATAACCTTGAGTAAATACAATGAAAAAAAGATGCAAAATGGTTTATTTTTCTTGACCACAGAATTCACAGTATGAAATATTCAGCTTAAATCTTTCCAAAACATGCTTATCAGGATCAATTCTATGGAGTATTAGACAGTAGTAGACACTTCCTTAATTTTGTTATTTATACAAAACCTGTTTGGCAGTTTCCATACTTTAACCCAAGAAATATAACCAAATAAAGAAGAGCAAAAAGACTGTGCTGCAGGTAAAAATACAGAACCGAGAGCATTCCTTATTATCTTATTACAACACTGTTGTTTTAAAACATCAACATTCTCAATAAAAATTATTCAACAATCAAGCCAAATTTGTAATTTTATTATTATTATTATTATTATTATTATTATTATTATTATTATTAAGGATTTGGTGCATAACTTAAGGAACTTATATAAACATTGCCCCAATATAAAGTAATGTCAACTTCATTCACATGGTTTTACATACAAACTTAAAGTCTATAAAAATACATTTTACTACTTTTTGGATATCAATTCAATAACCAAGTCTAATATTATTATTATTATTATTATTATTATTGTTAAGGATTATTCTGTAGGCATCAGATTTATATAAAACCAAAGATTTACATCGAATCGAAGTAAAATTGAAAACACTCTTGCATACATTCGAGTAGCAGTCCACAAATGCATGTATGACTCTGACGCTTCCTTGTTTGCACCTAATGTCGGAATGCACATGCACACGAGACCACAAGCATTCAGACACTCACCTTCTGGTGTGCTCAGAGGAGGAAAAAAGTGAAGCCCGGCTTTTTCAGAGTCTCTTTAATAACGAGCATTGCAACCGTTAAAACAGGAGAAACAGGTTTACACAGGAAGTGTAAAAGTTTAGGCAACGCGATTTCATGACAATGAAATGAACGATGGAGGTTTTTACTACTTTTATGTTAATTCAATGTTTGTTCAGCACCAACCCAGCCATTATGGATGCACAAGCCAGTGCACTCTTAGTGCCGGTCCCAAGCCCGGGTAAATGGGGAGGGTTGCGTTAGGAAGGGCATCCAGCGTAAAACATGTGCCAAATCAAATATGTGGATCACAAATGAGAATTTCATACCGGATCGGTCGAGGCCCGGGTTAACAACGACCGCCACAGGTATCGTTAGCCGACAGGGTACCAGTGGAAATTGGGCTACTGTTGGCCGAAGAAGGAGAAGGAGAGGAGGAAGACGTCTACAGAGGTGGCAGGGAAAAGAGCAGTGTAGGAGAGTGGAGGTTCGGGTTGGTACTTTAAATGTTGGTACTATGACTGGTAAAGGGAGAGGTAGCTGATATGATGGAGAGAAAAAGTAGATATGCTGTGTGTTCAGGAGACCAAGTGGAAAGGGAGTAAGGCCGGGAACATTGGAGGTGGATTTAAACTGTTGAGAAGGTGGAGGGAGTATTTTGAGCAGCTGATGAACGAGGAAAATCAGAGAGAGAGAAGGTTGGATGATGTGGAGTTGGTGAAGCAGGATGTAGATAGGATTAGTAAGGAGGAAGTGAGAGCAGCGATTAAGAGGATGAAAAGTCGGTTGGACCAGATGACATACCGGTAGATGCGTGGAGATGTTTAGGAAAGATGGCAGTGGAGTTTTTGACCAGATTGTTTAACAGGATTTTGGAAGGTGAGAAGATGCCTGAGGAATGGAGAAGAAGTGTGCTGGTACCGATCTTTAAGCATAAAGGAGATGTGCAGTCTTGCAGTAACTACAGGGAAATTAAGTTGATCAGTCACATAATGAAGTTATGGGAAAAAGTAGTGGAAGCCAGGCTGAGAGAAGAGGTGACCATCTGTGAGCAACAGTATGGTTTCATGCCGAGGAAGAGCACCACAGATGCCTTATTTGCTTTAAGAATGTTGATGGAGAAGTATAGAGAAGGACAGAAGGAATTGCATTGTGTATTTGTGGATTTAGAGAAGGCGTATGACAGGGTGCCAAGAGAGGAGTTGTGGTATTGTATGAGGAAGTCAGGTGTGTCAGAGAAGTATGTGAGGGTGGTGCAGGACATGTATGAGGACAGTGTGACGGCAGTGAAGTGTGCAGTAGGAACGACAGACTGGTTCAGGGTGAAGGTTGGACTGCATCAAGGATCGGCCCTGAGCCCTTCCAGTTTGCAGTGGTGATGGACAGGTTGACAGATGAGGTCAGACAGGAGTCTCCTGGACTATGATGTTTGCGGATGATATTGTGATTTGTTGTGAGAGTAGGGAGCAGGTTGAGAAGAGCCTGGAGAGGTGGAGATATGCACTGGAGAGAAGGGGAATGAAACTCAGTAGGAGTAAGACAGAGTACATGTGTGTGAATGAGAGGGAGGGCAGTGGAGTTGTGCGGTTGCAGGAGAAGAGCTGGAGAAGGTGGAGGAATTCAGGTACCTGGGGTCAACAGTGCAAAGTAATGGAGAGTGTGTTAGGGAAGTGAAGAAAGAGTGCAGGCAGGGTGGAGTGGGTGGAGAAGAGTGACAGGAGTGATTTGTGATTGTAGGGTATCTGCAAAAATGAAAGGGAAAGTTTATAGGTCTGTGGTGAGACCTGCGATGTTGTATGGATTAGAGACAGTGGCATTGAGTAAAAGACAGGAGGCGGAACTGGAGGTAGCAGAGCTGAAGATGTTGAGGTTTTCGTTGGGAGTGACGAGGATGGATAAGATCAGAAATGAATTTATTAGAGGACAGCACATGTAGGATGTTTTGGTGTCAAGGTGAGGGAGGCGAGATTGAGATGGTTTGGACATGTGCAGAGGAGGGACATGAATTATATTGGTAGAAGAATGCTGAGGATGGAGCCACCAGGTAGGAGGAAAAGAGGAACACATTAAATACACATATTTCTATCCCACTTCCCATTTGTTTATTAATATAGAATTCTAGATCTTTCCAAAATAACCTTGAGTAAATACAATGAAAAAAAGATGCAAAATGGTTTATTTTTCTTGACCACAGAATTCACAGAAATATGAAATATTCAGCTGAAATCTTTCCAAAACATGCTTATCAGGATCAATTCTATGGAGTATTAGACAGTAGTAGACACTTCCTTAATTTTGTTATTTATACAAAACCTGTTTGGCAGTTTCCATACTTTAACCCAAGAAATATAACCAAATAAAGAAGAGCAAAAAGACTGTGCTGCAGGTAAAAATACAGAACCGAGAGCATTCCTTATTATCTTATTACAACACTGTTGTTTTAAAACATCAACATTCTCAATAAAAATTATTCAACAATCAAGCCAAATTTGTAATTTTATTATTATTATTATTATTATTATTATTATTATTATTATTATTATTATTATTAAGGATTTGGTGCATAACTTAAGGAACTTATATAAACATTGCCCCAATATAAAGTAATGTCAACTTCATTCACATGGTTTTACATACAAACTTAAAGTCTATAAAAATACATTTTACTACTTTTTGGATATCAATTCAATAACCAAGTCTAATATTATTATTATTATTATTATTATTATTGTTAAGGATTATTCTGTAGGCATCAGATTTATATAAAACCAAAGATTTACATCGAATCGAAGTAAAATTGAAAACACTCTTGCATACATTCGAGTAGCAGTCCACAAATGCATGTATGACTCTGACGCTTCCTTGTTTGCACGTCATGTCGGAATGCACATGCACACGAGACCACAAGCATTCAGACACTCACCTTCTGGTGGGCTCAGAGGAGGAAAAAAGTGAAGCCCGGCTTTTTCAGAGTCTCTTTAATAACGAGCATTGCAACCGTTAAAACAGGAGAAACAGGTGTACACAGGAAGTGCAAAAGTTTAGGCAACGCGATTTCATGACAATGAAATGAACGATGGAGGTTTTTACTACTTTTATGTTAATTCAATGTTTGTTCAGCACCAACCCAGCCATTATGGATGCACAAGCCAGTGCACTCTTAGTGCCGGTCCCAAGCCCGGGTAAATGGGGAGGGTTGCGTTAGGAAGGGCATCCAGCGTAAAACATGTGCCAAATTAAATATGCGGCTCACAAATGAGAATTTCATACCGGATCGGTCGAGGCCCGGGTTAACAACGACCGCCACAGGTATCGTTAGCCGACAGGGTACCAGTGGAAATTGGGCTACTGTTGGCCGAAGGAGGAGAAGGAGAGGAGGAAGACGTCTACAGAGACGGCAGGGAAAAGAGCAGTGTAGGAGAGTGGAGGTTCGGGTTGGTACTTTAAATGTTGGTACTATGACTGGTAAAGGGAGAGAGGTAGCTGATATGATGGAGAGAAAAAAAGTAGATATGCTGTGTGTTCAGGAGACCAAGTGGAAAGGGAGTAAGGCCAGGAACATTGGAGGTGGATTTAAACTGTTGAGAAGGTGGAGGAGTATTTTGAGCAGCTGATGAATGAGGAAAATCAGAGAGAGAAGGTTGGATGATGTGGAGTTGGTGAAGCAGGATGTAGATAGGATTAGTAAGGAGGAAGTGAGAGCAGCGATTAAGAGGATGAAGAGTGAAAAGTCGGTTGGACCAGATGACATACCGGTAGAAGCGTGGAGATGTTTAGGAGAGATGGCAGTGGAGTTTTTGACCAGATTGTTTAACAGGATTTTGGAAGGTGAGAAGATGCCTGAGGAATGGAGAAGAAGTGTGCTGGTACCGATCTTTAAGCATAAAGGAGATGTGCAGTCTTGCAGTAACTACAGGGAAATTAAGTTGATCAGTCACACCATGAAGTTATGGGAAAAAGTAGTGGAAGCCAGGCTGAGAGAAGAGGTGACCATCTGTGAGCAACAGTATGGTTTCATGCCGAGGAAGAGCACCACAGATGCCTTATTTGCTTTAAGAATGTTGATGGAGAAGTATAGAGAAGGACAGAAGGAATTGCATTGTGTATTTGTGGATTTAGAGAAGGCGTATGACAGGGTGCCAAGAGAGGAGTTGTGGTATTGTATGAGGAAGTCAGGTGTGTCAGAGAAGTATGTGAGGGTGGTGCAGGACATGTATGAGGACAGTGTGACGGCAGTGAAGTGTGCAGTAGGAACGACAGACTGGTTCAGGGTGAAGGTTGGACTGCATCAAGGATCGGCCCTGAGCCCCTTCCAGTTTGCAGTGGTGATGGACAGGTTGACAGATGAGGTCAGACAGGAGTCTCCCTGGACTATGATGTTTGCGGATGATATTGTGATTTGTTGTGAGAGTAGGGAGCAGGTTGAGAAGAGCCTGGAGAGGTGGAGATATGCGCTGGAGAGAAGGGGAATGAAACTCAGTAGGAGTAAGACAGAGTACATGTGTGTGAATGAGAGGGAGGGCAGTGGAGTTGTGCGGTTGCAGGGAGAAGAGCTGGAGAAGGTGGAGGAATTCAGGTACCTGGGGTCAACAGTGCAAAGTAATGGAGAGTGTGTTAGGGAAGTGAAGAAAGAGTGCAGGCAGGGTGGAGTGGGTGGAGAAGAGTGACAGGAGTGATTTGTGATAGTAGGGTATCTGCAAAAATGAAAGGGAAAGTTTATAGGTCTGTGGTGAGACCTGCGATGTTGTATGGATTAGAGACAGTGGCATTGAGTAAAAGACAGGAGGCGGAACTGGAGGTAGCAGAGCTGAAGATGTTGAGGTTTTCGTTGGGAGTGACGAGGATGGATAAGATCAGAAATGAATTTATTAGAGGGACAGCACATGTAGGATGTTTTTGTGTCAAGGTGAGGGAGGCGAGATTGAGATGGTTTGGACATGTGCAGAGGAGGGACATGAATTATATTGGTAGAAGAATGCTGAGGATGGAGCCACCAGGTAGGAGGAAAAGAGGAAGGCCAAGGAGGAGGTTCATGGATGTGGTGAGGGAAGACATGCAGGTAGTTGGTGTAAAAGAGGCAGATGTAGAGGACAGGGTGGTATGGAGACAGATGATCCGCTGTGGCGACCCCTAATGGGAGCAGCCGAAAGAAGAAGAAGAAGAAGAAGAATGTTTGTTCGGCACCGAGGTTCAGCCTGGTAGATGTTAGCTGCTATATACATTAAGATTGATTGATTGATTGATTTTTAACCTCTAACCAATTAGAATCGAGAACTCGGAGGCGTCGTGGTGCAACATAAATAAATAAATGATGGATTTTCTTGAAGGTTAAAATAAATCTGATGCCTACAGAATAATCCTTAACAATAACAATAATAATGATAATAGACTTGGTTATTGAATTGATATCCAAAAAGTAGTAAAATGTATTTTTATAGACTTTAAGTTTGTATGTAAAACCATGTGAATGAAGTTGACATTACTTTATATTGGGGCAATGTTTATATAAGTTCCTTAAATTATGCACCAAATCCTTAATAATAATAATAATAATAATAATAATAATAATAATAATAATAATAAAATTACAAATTTGGCTTGATTGTTGAATAATTTTTATTAAAAATGTTGATGTTTTAAAACAACAGTGTTGTAATAAGATAATAAGGAATGCTCTCGGTTCTGTATTTTTACCTGCAGCACAGTCTTTTTGCTCTTCTTTATTTGGTTATATTTCTTGGGTTAAAGTATGGAAACTGCCAAACAGGTTTTGTATAAATAACAAAATTAAGGAAGTGTCTACTACTGTCTAATACTCCATAGAATTGATCCTGATAAGCATGTTTTGGAAAGATTTCAGCTGAATATTTCATATTTCTGTGAATTCTGTGGTCAAGAAAAATAAACCATTTTGCATCTTTTTTTCATTGTATTTACTCAAGGTTATTTTGGAAAGATCTAGAATTCTATATTAATAAACAAATGGGAAGTGGGATAGAATTATGTGTATTTGATGTGCTGTTGAATTGTGGACAACAATATATTATACATTTGCTTGCTTTATTAGGAAAATTCCACATTCATAAGAAAAAGTGGGCTCAATGTAGACCAAAACTTTTCCCCTGCTGAACTTATCCACGAAAGAGGGAAGGCCCCAGAACTTACCTACTTGCTTGCTTACTTACTTACTTACCTACCTACCTACTTATTTACTTACCTACTTACTTACCTACTTACTTATTTACTTATTTACTTACTTACTAGATATAGTAAGACAAAAAAAAAAGCTGAAGCTAAAACTGCACTCAAAATACATCATACCTGTGTAGAAACAATTACAGAAGGCAAAAAATGATTGTATCGTCCTTTCCAGCAACAATAATGGTTTGAATGTAATTTTTTTTAAATACATAAAGTTTTATTTAGTGCCACAGGATGAATCATGGCATTGTGTGTGATGTGTTTTGTTCAGTGTTTGCTAAAATAAAGGCCATGACGTCCGATTTAAAAAGCATTCTGCAGAAGAGTATTGAGAGTCAGAGTCAGGCTCCCAACGCAGCGTCCACACCACAGGTGAGGGAAGAAACTGCACAGACACTCACAATAATTACATGATGCGTGTCTGAGATCCTGAGATGGGTGTTAGTAGTATGTACTGAATTCTACAGCAGGAGTGTTATTAGAAAAGATGTAGGAAATGGAATCAATGGTAAAACTTGTTTTTTTCCCTGACACACTTTGGGACGTCTGCTTCTTCTCAGAGATCTCATTTCTCTCGAGGTCTAATGTTATCCGATCAAAGATTCTTTCAGGTCTTATTGTTTTTTTCCTGATGTTAGGCTGCTCCAGCTCCCGAACCCTCTGTGGTGGTAAAGGATGAGGACAACGACGAGGACGATGGGGAAGGGGAAGAGGCATAGCGCATTAAGGCCCAGAGGGTGCAGGAGTACGCTACGTAGCACCAGGAACGCCTATATAATATAATAATAAAATTACAAATTTGGCTTGATTGTTGAATAATTATTCAGTCAGTATTGCATTATGTATTGCAATAAACTGTGCTAGTTGCCACAACTGTAAATAAGTTTTAGATAAATATATGTAAATAAGTGTTTATATATTTATATAAGCTGTAATTAAAAACAAGTTATAAACGACATTTTTTCTTTCTTTAACACACCGCCTTCACCTCGTCGCCATACAGACAAATTTGCCAAATCCTTTTAGTCGCATATTGGATGACATGCATTGATTTAAAACAGTGAATTTATTGCTAAGAAGTTTTTCTTTCTCTGTCGGGTAATGAGCCAAGAGAGAGAGACATTTTTGCAAAACACGAAAGTTTAGAAACATATTGTTCACCCCCCTACAGAGAAAGTGGTATGTTCCGGTAACTTTTGTGACGGAAAAATATATATACATCGTCGCCATATATTTTATATATATATATATATATATATATATATATATATATATATATATATATATATATATATATAATTTATCCAAGTATATTTTCTATGGTATATCGTCCTTTGAGACAACATACTAAAATGATCGATTTTGTGAGTTTTATATATATATATATATATATATATATATATATATATATATATATATATATATATATATATATATATATATATATATCTGTATGTATGTGTGTGTGTGTATGTATGTAATATATATATATATATATATATCCTTTGCCCAACCGTACTGCATCCATCCTGGTCTTTTGCTCGGGGCTGAAAAAAGCCACTAAATTTAAGTGCTGTAAAAATTTCAGATCAATATTTTTTTCCATTTTTTTCACTTAAATCTGTTAAATCAACCTCAGTTCTGATCAAACCTACAAAAAAACATTTTAATCCAGGATTTTTTAAATTGCCAATTAGTGACGTCACATAAATGGGAAAAAAACACAATAATTGAAATTTGATATAAAATGTAATTGTAAACTGGACTTTTTTTTTTTACCATTTATCACAGGTTTGGATGTGTCAAAGACTGGAGAAAAACTGGCTTTTATACATGGTTAGGTTTTTTGCAGCATGAATTAATTCCATCCTGATCTTTTGCTCGGGCTGAAAAAAGCCACTAATATTAAGTGCTGTAAAAAAATGTCAGATTAATATTTTTCTCCACTTTTTTCACTTAAATCTGTTAAATCAACCTCAGTTCTGATCAAAACTACAAAAAAAAAAAAAATTAATCCAGGATTTCTTTTTTTTGAGCTCGTACCTCAATTTTTTGCTTGCGTAACAAGTAAAAAAATCGACCGAGTGACCGCTCGTACCTCGGAAAACTCCTACATTAATGCACTCGTAGGTCAAGATACCACTGTAGTTGTGAAAGGAAGGAGGAAGACAGTGAACAATGACTTTCTTGGTAGGCTACTGTTTAGATACAAGCTGTTGTAACAAGCTCACTAACTCCAGTTACAACAGAAATCATATAAGTACAGACAGGTTTCCTAAACTCATGCTTTTTTATTATTCTTTGCAACAGCGTTATGGGTTGACATTATGGGTTATGGTCAAAGAAACGTAGAAATGAACAGCAGAAAATAAAAAGGACATATTCCTGGGTCTCCACACACGCAGTAATACCTATTGATGTCCGGTTCGTGAACGAATCGTTCATTTGAACTGGTTCTTTTTAGTGAATCGGTCGAACCGGTTCACCAAATCGGACTGAATCGTTCGCGTCTCAAATCAGCATTAATCAACAAAATTACTCACTTTTGAATGTGTATGACCGTCTATCCGACTCAAAATTAATAAATATCCCTGAGAATGGGGTTCTTCTCCAGTTTCTCCAACAGTACACACATTAAACTGGAACATGCTGCTGAACAAGTGATCATCACTGAGCATGCGCATACCTGCCGATTCCGAGCAGCACACATACTGCTGTTCCGAGTTAAGAACCGTTTCTTTCGGACATGTCCGACATCCTGAGAACGATCATGAGCTGTTAACACGGAGCATGCGCGGCTAACCAAACACTACACATGCTGGTACCGCGGTTCTCCAGACTCGATTCATATACTGGTTGCTAGTTTTTGAATCTCCAGTTCACAGAATCAAAAACCGACACGTCCGACATATAACAACGATACTGAGCATGCGTGTAATTTCAGCGGGACGAAATGGATTGAATATTTTAAAGTAATTTAATAAACACCAGAAAGTGAAAATATGTTTATGACTTATTTACTTTCTGATCGCTGTAAGAGGATCTTTGGGTCGGCTATATTACAGTTTATGAAACGAGCGAAAGAAGCATTTTTAAAGTATTACATTGCTTTTATAATGAGATAAATGTCTGTGTCTTTTGTATTTATTTATGTTTGTATGATCATAATCATGGATGCTGCACAAAAATGTGATTCCTTTTTTTTCCTTAAAACCAGCTGATTGTTTAAAAGGGAGGAATAAATGTACTATTATTAGAGTAAATCATGACACTTTCACAAGTAGAATTTATATTAAATGGAAATGTTTTAATATATGCCCTCATGCAATAGACATGACTTATTTAAATGTATTTAGTGTGTATATTTGCATATGCATGACGTCATGACGTAAGGACGTAAAAGAACTGGTGAACCGGTTTTTTGAACCGGTTCTTTGAAACGAACTGTCCGAAAGAACTGATTCGCAAAAAAGAATCGGACTTCCCATCACTAACTGAGCGTCTCTCACACCACAGTTTGCTCGGAAAAGGGCGCGCTTCATACGGCCTGCTGAACTTATCCACGAAAGAGGGGAGGCTGACAAATTTGCCAAATTGCATATTGGATGGCATGCATTGATTTAAAACAGTAAATATATTTCTAAGAAGTTTTTCTTTCTCTGTCGGGTAATGAGCCAAGAAAGAGAGACATTTTTGCAAAACACGAAAGTTTAGAAACATATTGGTTACCCCCCTACAGAGAAAGTGGTATGTTCCGGTAACTTTTTGTGACGGGAAAAACAAGGAGGAAAAAATATATAATATATATATACTGTATGTATATCATATATATCATATATCATATTTTCGAGTTTGTTGTGAAATGGCGCACGCAGGGTTTGTGGAACAGAACCAATATAACTGCACCATCTGTCAGGAGGAGCTGAAGGACCCGGTGACGCTTCCTTGTGGCCACAACTTCTGTAAAGCCCGCATTACGGCTATTGGGACCAGGGCGTGTATGTCTGCTCTCAGTGCAGAGCTTCACTAGGAGGCCCGTTCTGGGCACGAACACGATGCTGGTCTACGCGATGGATAAAATAAAACAGACCGCGATCCGTGCAGCTTCTGCGCCGAGAGCCGAGGTAAATTTATTGTACAGGATTCTCATTCCACCTGTGCAGAAAGTAAACAATTCGTGGGGAGCAGTGAAATGAGCCAGCTGTGGATTTCAGTTCTACACCCTGTATTGTCTTTTCACTGCTCAATCCCAGATAGCACATTTTTCTGGGCCAGAAAGGGCTGAGTTCAGGCTGTTCTTTTGGCTCACATACCACCACGGTTTACGCTCCTTAATTGGCTCTAAAGCTGCATGCCTGAAGTAATCCAGACTTTAGCCAAAAGCAGACCATAACTCAGCCACAACCCATTCACACCTCCAGAAATCAGCCACAGCTGTCCTGCTGCAAAGCCAGAATTTCCAAATTGACCATATTTACCCCAGAACCCACCCACAACTTATCCAGAAGCCCCAGATGTCTACCATAAAAGGCCCAAATTGACCATATTTACCCCAGAACCCACCCACAACTTATCCAGAAGCCCACCAAAAAAAGCCATAACTGTACCAAAATTATTTAACTATGTAAAATGTGTATATTCAAAAAGCATTACAAAAAAAACATGGTAATAAAAAACTATACCAAAGCAATCAAATCAAAATACAAGAATAACACACAGCAAAGAAAAACTACATTATAAACAAAATTAAACCAATAGTGCAATTAAAAACAAATGTAAAAGTGTTGTGCATAAATTAAAAGAAACCAAACAAAAGCTAGTTATGAAAGACCAAAAAGATTTTAATAGCGTGAAAGGCAAATATGAAAAATGACAAAAGAAGTGTGACAACAAAAATTAAAACTAAAGAAAACAATAGTGCAAATTTGAAACAAAATTAACTTGTGCATAAATGGTGTAAAATAACCCAAATGAATAAAAAAATAAATGTACAAAGTGTAAAGTAAATATGAATAAGACTTAACAGCCACAAATAAAATGGTAATTAAGCAAAGCCAAATAGTCACACAAACAAACAAACCAGTAGTGCAATTTAAAACTAATGTAAAAGTTGTGTATAAATGAAGTAAAATAAACCTACAACCAGCATTTATTTGTTGAAGACAAATTAAATAAAGTAAATCTACAAATGTGCAAATAAAGTAAATGAATAAACGTAAAGCAACAAAGTCACAATAAAAATAAGACAAAATTTAAACCAACAAACCAGTAGTGCAATTTAAAACAAAATGTAAAAGTTGTGCATAAATGAAGTTATGCAGGAACACGACCCCTTAAATGAACGTCCAGACCGCAGGAGTTACATCATCATCATCATCTCAGTCTCTCACATGTCCCCGTTACCGCTTGTGTTACAGACATGATGATAAACTAAAGCAAACAGGTGGTGGTTTCGATGCTGCTTTGTGCTGATGCCGATTCCATTTGGCCACTGCATGGTGTGGATTTCAATACATTCAGTAATGAAGTGTGTCAGGAAAATTGTGCACTCTTGTCCTTGTTCCTCTGGGCTGTACGTTCATTCGGTTTTATTTAACATTTTTATGCGTTTCTGATTTGTTTTTGCCTCTAGAGTCAGAATGTGAGCAGATCAGAAGATCAGAGTGACCTGGAATCGTTTGCAGAGACCATGAAGCAGGACAAAGAGAACATGTAAAAAGGTGTGTTGCTGATCTGTATTTATTTGTTTATATATTTATTATTTTTTTAAATTTAATCTAGAAGCCAAAAGCATAACGAAAACTGGCTGACATCTTCCTACCTACTTACTTACCTACTTACTTACTTACCCACTTACCTACTTATTTACTTACTTACCTACTTACTTACTTACCCACCTACCTACTTATTTACTTACTTATTTACCTACTTACTTACCTTCTTACTTACTTACTTACTTACCTACTTACTTACTTCACCCACTTATTTACCTACTTACTTACTTACCCACTTATTTACCCACTTACTTACCTACTTACTTACTTACTCACTTACCTACTTATTTACTTACTTACCTACTTACTTACTTACTTATTTACCTGCTTACTTACTTACCCACTTACTTACTTACCCACTTATTTACCCACTTGCTTACTTACTTACTTACTTACCTACTTATTTACTTACTTACCCACTTACCTACTTACTTACCTACTTACTTACTTACTTACTTACTTACCTACTTACTTACCTACTTATTTACCTACTTACTTACTTACTTACTTACTTACTTACCCACTTACCTACTTATTTACCCACTTACTTACCTACTTACTTACTTATTTATCTACTTATTTACTTACTTACTTACCTACTTATTTACCTACTTACTTACTTACCTACTTACTTACCTACTTACTTACCTACTTATTTACCTACTTACCTACTTACTTACCTACTTATTTACCTACTTACCTACTTACTTACCTACTTATTTACCTACTTACCTACTTTACCAGCAGGCAGTCAAAGACCTCTCTGCAGTTGCGGAAAAGGGAAGCCAGTGGCTGTGGGTGAAGAGAAAAGACTCCGCCTGGGTCTTTAAGCGAGTTGATGGCATATAGGGAGTGAACCTGGGACGCTGGGATTCACTGCCGAACTCTCTGGAGGTGTCGTGGGCCTATCAGCGAAACACCCAGGAAGGCGGGCGCCCACTTGACAACCCAAAGGGTGCCATCACTCAGTGGACCTTTTCACAGAGTCTTAGCGGTGCCTCAGTATACTGAGTTGAGAAGGAGCCACCTCAGGAGAAGGAAGGACTGAGGAGTAGTGTGGCAGAGGGTTCCACCACTGAATAGACCATCCCACAGAGTCTCATCGGTGCCTCAAGTATGTATCAAGGGATATCAACATCAAGTCCTACACAACAGATCCTTACTTACTTGCTTGCTTACTTGCCTGCTTGCTTACTTACTTACTTGCTTGCCTTACCTACTTGTTTCCTTACTTACCTACTTGCTTGCTTGCTTGCTTACCTGCTTGTTGCCCTTGCTTACTTGCTAACACCTGCTTACCTACTTGCTTACCTGCTTATTTACCCACTTGCTTACTTGCTTACTTGCTTACTTGCTTACTTACCTGCTTACTTACTTACCTACTTATTTACCCATTTCTTACTTATTTACCTACTTACTTGTTACCCACTTGCTTGCTTACTAACACCTACTTGCTTACCTGCTTGCTTACTTACCTGCTTATTTACCCACTTGCTTGCCTGCTTGCTTGCTTGCCTGCTTGTTTACCTGCTTGCTTGCTTACCTGCTTGCTTACTTGCTTGCTTGTTACCTGCTTGCTTACTTGCTTGCTTGCTTGCTAACACCTGCTTGCTTGCACCTGCTTGTTGCCCTTGCTTGCTTGCTAACACCTGCTTGCTTACTTACTTGCTTGCTTACCTGCTTGCCTTGCTTACCTGCTTGCCTTGCACCTGCTTGTTTACCCTTGCTTGCTTACTAACACCTGCTTACTTACTTACCTGCTTGCCTTGCACCTGCTTGTTTACCCACTTGCTTGCTTGCCTTGCTTGCCTTGCCTGCTTGTTTACCCACTTGCTTGCCTTGCCTGCTTGTTGCCACTTGCTTGCACTTACCTACTTGCTTACCTACTTATTTACCCACTTGCTTGCTTGCTTACCTACTTGTTACCCACTTGCTTGCCCACTTGCTTGCTTGCCCACTTGCTTACTTACTTGCTTACCTACTTATTTACCCACTTGCTTACTTACTAAATATAGTAAGACAAAAAAAAAGCTGAAGCTAAAACTGCACTCAAAATACATCATACCTGTGTAGGCAAAAAATTATTGTATCGTCCTTTCCAGCAACAATAATGGTTTGAATGTAATTAAAAAAAAAAAAAATACATAAAGTTTTATTTAGTGCCACAGGATGAATCATGGCATTGTGTGTGATGTGTTTTGTTCAGTGTTTGCTAAAATGAAGGCCATGGCGTTCAATATATACAGCATTCTGCAGAAGAGTATTGAGAGTCAGAGTCAGGCTCCCAACGCAGCGTCTGCACCACAGGTGAGGGAAGAAACTGCACAGACACCCACAATAATTACATGATGCGTGTCTGAGATCCTGAGATGGGTGTTAGTAGTATGTACTGAATTCTACAGCAGGAGTGTTATTAGAAAAGATGTAGGAAATGGAATCAATGGTAAAAATAGTTTTTTTTCCCTGACACACTTTGGGACGTCCGCTTCTTCTCAGAGATCTCATTTCTCTCGAGGTCTAATGTTATCCGATCAAAGATTCTTTCAGGTCTTATTGTTTTTTTTTCCTGATGTTAGGCTGCTCCAGCTCCCAAACCCTCTGTGGTGGTAAAGGATGAGGACGAGGACGACGAGGACGACGGGGAAGGGGAAGAGGCATAGCGCATTAAGGCCCAGAGGGTGCAGGAGTACGCTACGTAGCACCAGGAACGCCGTTCATTAATTCTTCACATTTTGCATGCAGGTCCAGAGCGTTTGACAATCATCACCTCATTTCAAACGGCTGTCTGCTGCTTTTTTATCGCACAGTTACAGAGTGTTGATTTCTTTTTAATTCACATTTAATTGTATAACAATGGACATTCTCCCCATGCAGCATTACAGAATGCAATACATTTTAAATATAAAATTTTCATCATAAATCTGTTCCTATACATTAATCTTTATTGAGTGAACCAGTGGCGAACTGCCTGAGACAGTATGAGGAAGAAACATTGAGAGGAACCAGACTCCAGAGGGAGCTGTTCCCATCTGGGTGACAAAGAAAGTCTATTCATACTCGATCAATTGGTTACTGTACATGGCAACTGCAACCCTAAGCGATTGTAGCAGACTGTATTAGTTACAGTCCAAATTTATCTTCATGGTTCGACTATAAAGCTCCACAGCAACCTCAAGGCTGTTCATGTGAAGTTATCTGAAGCAGCAAATGGTTTACATGGAACACGTGGTAGTTCCATGTAAACCATTTCGTGAGTACGTCCCCTTGTACAGCAATACAGTGCTCCCAACGCTCCTGCCACTTCTGGAATGTGTCCTGGAAGTCTTCTTTTCGAAAATGGTGTTGAAACGTCGACCTTTAAACTGGATCTTCATCTTCGGGAGGAGGGCGAAGTCTGCATGAGCCGAATCTGGTAAATTGGGTGGGTGCAGAAGTGAGACTGTGTTTTCGGCAAGAAACCTGCGTGTTAGGAGAGCTCGTGACTGCATTATCGTCGTGGAGCATCCAGTTTGCTAAACCTTCATACTGTCCACGTTGCAATGGCACCGTTTGCACAGCTCCTGACGTACACAGGATGATATCTTTTGGCACACTTACTTAAGAAGGTCGGTGCTCCCTGTGACTGTGTGTGTTGGGGTGTTGAAAACTATTAACGTATAAAACGTATATAAACATTTTAATACCTCATACATCTCTAGATCAATACAGATATAGAGGTACTAGATAGACTTTTTTACAAACTTTTTTTAATCAGACTGGTTATTAGAAATGGAAGATCTACAACAAGTCCACTTGAGATGCTTTGTGGATTCACCCTAAGCTGAGAATTTAAGGATGGAGCTCAGCTTGAGTGTGGAACCAGGCCCAAGCCAAAATATGTGTTATATAATATATAATATAATAATATATATTTTAAATATATATTTTAAATGGTCGCTTTTGTAAGATTATATATATATATATATATATATATATATATATATATATATATATATATATATATATCTTACAAAAGCGACCATTTTGACTCAAACGACGATATACTATAGAAAATATACTTGGATATATTTGATATATGTGTGTGTGTGTATATATATATATATATATATATATATATATATATATATATATATATATATATATTATTATTATTATTATTATTTTTATTTATATTCTTTTCCCTCGTTGTTTCTCCCGTCACAAAGTTTGCACCATACAAAGTTAACGGAACATACCACTTTCTCTGTAGGGGGGTGAACAATTTGTTTTTAAACTTTCATGTTTTGCAAAAATGTCTCTCTCTCTCGACTCATTATTCGACTGAGAAAAGAAATTCATCTTAACAATACATTCACTGTTTCAAATCAATGCATGCCATCCAATATGCGACTAAAAGGATTTGGCAAATTTGTCAGCCTCCCCTCTTTCGTGGATAAGTTCAGCAGGCCGTACGAAGCGAGCCCTTTTCCGAGCAAACTGTGGTGTGAGAGACGCTCAGTCAGGCCTCTGTCGTACACGGAAACTTTAGAAGTAAGTGAAATAAACTGTCTGTATAGCGACGAGGTGAAGGCGGTGTGTTAAAGAAAGAACAAATGTCGTTTATAACCTGTTTCTAGAGATGTTTAAAATGTTTTAATGTTGGTTTTGTCGCCACGTGGCTGGAACTGAAATGGCTTGAAGCTGTCAGGAAGTCTATCTATAGCCTCTGAGCTGAGCAGAGCACATACCCGCTAACCTGATACTTACTTCTAATTACAACTGATACAAATATATATATATATATAAACACTTATTTACATATATTTATCTAAACATTTTATTATAAGCACTTATTTACAGTTGTGGCAACATGTGACCATGCAAAACTCATAACTCGCATTATACTCTATATGTACTCATTTTTTAGTGTGTGTGTGTGTGTGTGTGTGTGTGTGTGTGTGTGTGTGTGTGTGTGTATATTTATATATATCTCATAACTAGCACAGGTTATTGCAATACATTACAAACATTACTGACAGGATAATTATTCAACAATCAAGCCAATTTTATTATTATTATTATTATTATTATTATTATTATTATTATTATTATTAATAAGGATGTGGTGCATAACTTAAGGAACTTATATAAACATTGCCCCAATATAAAGTAATGTCAACTTCATTCACATGGTTTTACATACAAACTTAAAGTCTATAAAAATACATTTTACTACTTTTTGGATGTCTATTCAATAACCAAGTCTAATATTATTATTATTATTATTGTTATTGTTATTGTTATTATTATTGTTATTGTTATGGATTATTCTGTAGGCATCAGATTTATTTTCACCTACGAGAAAATTCTTTGGAAAATCCATTATTTATATATTTATGTTGCACCACGACGCCTCCAAGTTCTCGATTCTAATTGGTTAGAGATTAAAGATCAATCAATCTTAATGTATATAGCAGCTAACATCTACCAGGCTGAACCTCGGTGCTGAACAAACATTGAATTAACATAAAAGTAGTAAAATATACAGTATCAAAAAGTAAATTGTAAGAACTAAAAAGAGAAAGATGTTTAAAAGTTTATATTAATGCACCTTTTTTCATACGCATGAAATCATAGACCGGTCGTAGACTGATTCAACAAACTGTATAATTAAATATTTAATATTATAAATATATAATTATTTTTTTTTGTCATCTTTTTGAAGGAGTCTCCACTTTCCTATGTTGGAAAAAAGTGGATTTGTTTTGTGATTATTTTCTTAATAAGAATTACTGCACACTTGCTTCAGTGATGATTTTTTTTTTTCTTTCTTTTCAATAACAATTTAACAAATGTAATGTGGAAACATTTTTGCGTCACTTTTGATTCTATCGAAATATCTCAAATTTACATTTACAATGGGGGTGTAACCTTAATTCGTTCATTTCATTGTCATGAAATCGCGGTGCCTAAACTTTTGCACTTCCTGTGTACACCTGTTTCTCCTGTTTTAACGGTTGCAATGCTCGTTATTAGAGAGATTCTGAAAAAGCCGGGCTTCACTTTTTTCCTCCTCTGAGCACGCCAGAAGGTGAGTGTCTGAATGCTTGTGGTCTCGTGTGCATGTGCACTCCGACATGACGTGCAAACAAGGAAGCGTCAAAGTCATACAGACCATAATAGATCTAGACGATCAATAACAGAGCGTTAGTGTGCATTTGTGGACTGCTACTCGAATGTATGCAAGAGTGTTTTCAATTTTACTTCGATTCGATGTAAAGCTTTGGTTTTATTTGTCGGTTGTTTTTGATTTGGCGTGAGGGCACTTGGGATGTTTCTTCAGCAGCAGCATGGTTGGTGGTTATGTAGAACTTGTATAGAGCTCGAGCTTTGTACACTTGTGTTTAAAAAACAAAAAAAACCCTTTTGTCCATTCAGTATGCATGATGAATATTGTTGCATCTTGTGTTGAATTGGTTTTGCTGGAGTTCTCGTAGTTGAAGATGAAATAATCTGCATATTAGGGATTTGCATCTCCATAACCACAGCTGATGCATAGCCGACGATTCATTAGATACATATGAAGCATCTACTATTGCGATGAGATTCACTTTAATTACGATGCAGTGAGATCCGGTTTCGATTTAATTCAACACAATGCATTTTAATATGGTGCAGATGTTTCGCTTTTATTTCTTTGATTCAGATCGACAGCAAATCATCAATTTCCTTAGGTGCCTTCTGACTTCTAACGCATGGCCCCTTTCACAAACACGCCTTTGTAGCAAAAGAAATTTGAATAAATCCAGACATTCTTTTCCTGTTGTGTTTACAGGAAGTTACAGCTCTACCTCTGCCATGTTAATCTGTGCCAATGCTAATGTGACTCTCGGGACACGCCTCGGTCTCCGTAGCGTTGTGGTTCAGAGAACGCGCCAGAGAAACAGTTTAGCGAGGAGAAATTAATCCACCTATAGAATATTGGACGAAAGTTTGTAGACTCTGGACCATAACTCTTGTTTTTAGAATCCCATTCCAGCTTTATTCCTCATTTGCTGCTATTATAAGCTCCATTCTTCAGGGAAGACTTTCCACTAGGTTTTGGTGTGTGAATTTTTGGTAATTCATGTAAATGTAAATTGGACTGATTCTGGTTGAGGTGGTCTGTCTGGGCATTTAGCGTTCCCATTTATCCCAAAAGTGCACTGTGGGGAACAGGTGCCAGGACAGGTTTTGGCCTTTTGAATATCCCAATTAAAGGAAAAATCTAAACCTACTGCTTACAGGCACATTATACCCTCACTTGCTTCTTAACGTGACAACATTTTAGGGAGGAACCACATATGGGTGTGATGAATAGCCTTTTTTGGTCATATAGAATACAAGTGGTTATTACAGGGGTGGACAAATTCGTATCTCCAGCCCACAGGACACAAAGATTTTGTGTCATGGGTGTTAAAATTGTATATTTTTTCATTTTTTTTTGTTAAACTGTAGTCATTGCTGGATGGACAATTGTCTTAAATGGCGCGCATTTGGTTTTATAACGCATGCTTCCTTAACCTACTGCATGCTCTCTGGCTGAATAATGCTACTGATAATGGTCCTGTTTTTGATAAATGATCTAGTAATACAGACCGATGGTGCAGACCTTTTCAGAATCAGGAATATTCAGGGGCTAGTCCGACCTGTGATTCATCCATAAATACCTCATCTAATGGTGTAAATGTTGGCCTTCAACTTACTTTTCCATCACGTGAGCAGGATTATGGTCATATACTTGTTGGACTTTTTTCTGCTAAACTTCCGGAAACGTTCCATCGGAACTTCATATGGGGAATTTTGAAAATATTTCAAGTTGGAAACTTGGCAGGAATTTATTGGAATTAATTAGAAATTTTGAGAACTGTATATAAACCGTATCATATACAAACATAAATATAAACATATTGTGTGCAAACTAAAATACAGATTACAAGGTAATTCCTGTTCATTTCCATAGAAAGTTTCCAGTCTTAAATTCCTGAAATGTTGCGACCCTATTAGAATATAGTATTATATTGTATTACACTGTAGAAATATATAGTAATATATTAGTTTACATTTGCTAGATGTTTTAGCATTTGGGCAGTTATACACATGACTGGACATTACAGCTGAGCTTTTGCTTGCCCTGTGGGATCGCTATTAAATTTTTGATTTGTCCACCCCTTGTAATAATACGTATCAGAGATAAGACGTCTGCAGTGTGGCCAGCTGTTGAACTGCTGCAAAAAGAACATGCATTAACCGAGCTTCATTTGTGGCATGAACTACGGCGATGTTTGGAGTCTTAAGTCAGTGTTTTGGGCCAAAATTGGTGCTTTGCTAACGCTCAATTGGTGCATCCATTTCTTTTGATTGGTTTTTGAATTTTTGAACGAGTCGGCTTCTCCCCTTATCCATCACTTCTTCCTTTTGCCTCTGCTCTATCACGCGACAAGATGGACAATCAGAGGGGTTCTCAATCCCGCCCCAGGGAAGTAGGTGGACACAGGCAGGGCTCGACCAATAGCGTGACTCATCACACCCCCCGTGGAGGTGGCAGGGGGCGAACCCAGCGCTCATCCTACTCGGAAAGTCATGCAGAAGACCAGTACTTCCCCGATGCGTACGGACCCGTGCATGGCTCGAGAGGCGAGATTGTGTGGTTCAACAGCAACATGTACGAGCAAGCTGAGGAATACCTCCAGAACCCCTCGAGCTCGGGGACGAGTCCGAGAGAGCAAGTTGTCCACCGCTCCCTGGTGTTCAGAGCGAAACGGAATCCGGCTCCGCCCAGCCCAGAGGAGGGGAACCAGATTCGTTCTGGCTCATACAGCGCTAAAAAAACCCAGCGCTCATCCTCCGAGCCACAGAGGGGACGCAGGAAGAGGGGTTTCTCCGAGACGGAGCGTCCCACTCAGAGAAAAAAGGACAAGTATGCCACCTTTCATGGCATATGCTAAGCTCTCGATTGTCTGCTTGTGTGTTAGTTGCATTCTCGTGACAAACCAGAAACAAAGTATTAAAGCTTCAGCCTAGTTTGTGTGGTTTCGATGTGCTGCAGGGGGGCAAATGGGCAAAATGCTATGCAATAGATAACAATGAAGGTTCTGGACCTCCACTGTTCAGCTCAGGCCTGGTCAGCAAAAAAAAAAAACAAACACAATGGAATTTCCTAGCGTTTGTTAAAACCCATGTTCTTTACATTTTAGCTTTTGAATTCTACCGGTATGTGGTGCAAAGTGTGATGTCTAAAAGATTTGAACAGAAAAGAAGCAAAGGGTTCTTTGGGTAATTAAACTCTGATGGTCCAGCTTTCTAAACCTAAAAAAAAACCAGTAGAACCTGGGATTATTTTCCCAAATAGTATCACCACCAGATGTTTGTAGAGTTGTCTCCATTAGGGCTGAGCGATGTGGCCAAATATATTCTACTCTAAGTAATTCTGTAGATAATCTCACTAACTATTTGCTAACAAATCACCAACTAGGTGCCGGGAAGGAGCAGTGAGGCCGTGTCCACATTAATACGCTGGTGTTTGAAAACACATTTTTCTCTCTGTTTTGGCCTTCGGTCCACACGGTGTCAGTCCACGTAGCTTTTTGAAAACGATCTTCGAATTGGATACATTTAAAAACGAGGATTTTGAAAGCGATGACTGATGTTGGTTGTATCGTTCGGGGCCCACTGGTAACTGTACTGTTCACGTGCCTGATTAAATAAAGGCATAAATTGGATATTACGGGTACATTGTCAAGTCAAGTTTATTTCTATAGCGCTTTTCACAACAGACATTGTCTCAAAGCAGCTTTACAGAAATCAACAGTCAAGGTGAATGGTGTGCATTTATCCTTGATGAGCAAGCCTGTGGCAAGGAAAAACTCCCTTAGATGTTATAAGGAAGAAACCTTGAGAGGAACCAGACTCAAAAGGGGAACCCATCCTCATTTGGGTGACATCAAGAGTTTGATCATAAATCTTTCAACAACACAGAACACTGGAAAGTGAGAACTAACATGAGTACTGGAGTATAAGATCATAAGTAAATGTCCTTTCTACAGTCTTTGGTATAAAAGTAGGAGCTACTGAGCTCAACATTTGTGATCATCACAGATCCAGCATCAGCTTCTCCATGCCAGAGCCTTTAAACACTGCAGGAGGTCCAATGTCAAAACTCCACAAATGTACTGGGATCCAATTGGCACTGGTACGTCTCTAGATGGTTCAGGATGTTTGCGAGTTTGGCATCTACTTCTTTAAAGGTCCAAAGTCTTCATGAGGTGGGACGTGACTGGAGCTGGCCAAACCTCAGGAAGCCTCGGGATGGGGAGAGAAAGAGAAGCAGTGGAGAGGAATTGGCGTAGCTGCTGTTCATGATATTAACAGCACAAGTTGATAATGTGCATGTGATCAGATGTTCTGGAGCACAAGGTTATGATGTGAGACGTATGTTATGTGTAGGCTTTGCTAAAAAGATATGTTTTTAATCTGCACCTAAACTGGGTGAGTGTGTCTGAACCCCGAACACTGTCAGGAAGACTATTCCAGAGTTTAGGAGTTAAATGTGAAAATGCTCTACTGCCTTTAGTGGACTTTGCTATTCTAGGAACTACTAGAAGCCCAGAGGTTTGAGATCTTGGGGAGCGTGATGGATTGTAGCGTGTTAAAAGACTGGAGAGATACATGGGAGCCAATCCATTTAGTGCTTTATAAGTGAGTAGCAGTAGTTTGTAGTCTATTCGAAACTTAACCGGAAGCCAATGTAGGGATGATAAGATTGGGGTTATATGGTCATATTTTCTTGACCTAGTAAGAACTCTTGCTTCCGCATTCTGAACTAACTGAAGCTTGTTTATTAATGACGCAGGACATCCACCTAGTAACGCATTACAGTAGTCTATTCTGGAGGTCATGAACGCATGGACGAGCTTCTCTGCATCGGATATAGACAACATATTTCTTAGCTTAGAAATATTTCTAAGGTGAAAGAAGGCTGTTTTTGTAACTTGGTTGATATGATTTTTAAAAGATAAGTTGCTGTCTAATATAACTCCCAGGTCTTTTACTGTTGAACTAGTGGTTACAGAACATCCGCTAAAATGCAGGTTGAGATGCTGGTGCTTCTAGTTTTTGGGCCGATGAGCAAAATCTCAGTCTTATCAGAATTTAAAAGTAGAAAGTTATGGGTCATCCATATCTCTTATTTCCTTAACACACTCAGTTATCCGAGTTAATTGAGCTATATCGCCTGGTTTAGATGGGATATATAATTGGGTATCATCAGCATAACAGTGGAAGCTAATTCCATGCCTTCTAATAATATTTCCTAAGGGAAGCATGTATATTGTGAAGAGCAGGGGTCCTAGAACTGAACCTTGTGGCACGCCATAGTTAACTAGCATTAGCCTGGATAGCTCTCCATTTAAATCTACGAAATGGTAACGATCAGACAGGTAGGATTTAAACCAGCTTAATGCCTGTCCCTGAATGCCGATGTAATTCTGTAAGCGATCTAGAAGATCATTATCTATAGTGTCGAACGCAGCACTAAGATCTAGTAAAAGTACATTGTGCATTGTAGCGCAAGCTACGACTTGTCTGTTTGCATTCTGTCATCATTTCTAACCCAATTTATCGCCCTCGCCATGTTTTCTGTCCTCTATTATCCCAGCATCATCATGAGTGGACTTCAGTGCCTGGCCCAAGACAAGATCTGGTTCGACAAATCCAGATACGACGAGGCAGAGCGATGCTTCTACGAGGGAATCAACGGCGTACCTTCAGCTCCTCAGGTACCTCGATATACACAGCGTACTGTAAACGAGTCCAGCTGTTCCCGTGGCCTTGTTCTCATTGATGGTTCTCTAAATTTATGAAATTCCTGCCTAAAAGTATTTAGGATTTTTGATGTCACATTATGAGAGCGTCTTTGTTCAGCTGGTTTGTGTTTGTCTGTGGCTAAAAAAGGAAAGAGCAGTCTCTCTCACTCTTTTTTTTGTTTGTTTGTTTCTTTTTGTTTTTTTCCAAAGCGCTTGAATCCCCCAACACGTCGCAAAGCTGCTTTGTACTAACTTTTCTCCTTTCTGACCCCACGCATGCTCCTTTGACTCTGCTTTCTATTACCCGCTGTACCCTTTCAGGAGACAGACGCTAACGGCGTCCTGCAGGATGTGGTTAAAGCCCGTCAAGCTATCCAGCAGTCCCTAGCCGGAGTGAGTACTGCTCCCTCGTACCATAAAATAAACCTTTATTTTTTTTCTCACACTGGGGAAATTTCTGTCACAGCAGCAAATATGAAGCAGAAACATGGCACAAAATATGTAGAGTAAAAATAGAAAAAAACAATAGTAGTAGTTACACTATTAATCAGTTTGCACTGGGTAATATTACACAATTTACATTGTTATTGCACCGTTGTAATTTAAATTACTGTTGCACAGTCTTTGATTAAAAAAAACAAACACTGTATTAACAGTGTGGTTTATGGTCACTGGTTCATTTGGAGCAGTTCTGATTGTAAAGCTGCAAATCAGAAGACTGATCACATGCTCTCCTCTCTTCACCCTCATTGGTAGTTACTAAACCGTATCACTCAGTAGTAATATATAATAAAAAGCTGTAATTTTCCCAACTTTGCCGTGACTCTGGACACATTTTATATTGCAGACGTCCCCGGCTCTCCGGCTGCTTTGTCGCTGCACGTGTTTGCCCGCTCGCAATTTTGCACACCTGCAACTAATCAGAGCTTCTGTGTGTTTGTTCAGTCTGTAAACATCTCAGTTTTATCTCTTTCAAACGCATCTTCCCTATTTTCTACAAAAAACCTCACACAGATCTTGTGCAGCTTCTCCAGCAGCTCCAGAAACTTCACTGGTATTAATGCTATGTGTCCAGTACACATGGTTGGGGTTAAGGGCTGGAACAATACAAATGATTTGCCTCGATGCTTCGTTTAGTCTCTTTAGCTTCCCTGCATACGGAGCACTTTGTTGCCCCACGGACAATTATTACTGACGCACGACCCGTTAAACTCGGGAGCGCTCCGGACAGGTAAACAAAATGGAAGCTCTAATTCTGACTTTATTTCCATTCCGACTTTTTTTTTCCCGCTTCTGCAACCTCTAAAGCAGTGCTGCAGCACTCATGCGTCCGTTTTTTTGAAGCAACTTCTTCATCTGATGCACAGCACAAGGACTCGACTTCTTTGATGGACCCTTACGAGGTCCGTTTCCGAGTGGAACTCGTCTTGGAAAACCCTGAACACTGTTCTGTAACACAGTTTCAGGAACAGATCTTATCGCCTCGGCATTTATGCGAAGAGCAAAGATTCAAATTCTTAAATCCTCTTTCCCATGAGGTGCCATGTATAACTTCCAGTGGTCAGTATGAGAGAATTGACTCAAAGCACCACATTTGAACTGCTTGAATACAAGATACACACATTTGTATCATCCTATCAAGCAGATAAAAACGTGAACATGATGAATAGGACGGTAAAAGCGATGCACAGCTGTTATCACTCAGGGTGTACTCACTTTTGTTGCCAGCTATTTTAACAAAGCTGCACATTGACTACTAAAATATATACAAGTCTAATTTCTAGAGTCTTGTCCCTTGAGAAGATCTAGTAAACTGGTTGCTGAACTTTGGGGGATGTACTCACTTATGTGAAATACTATAGATGGATTAAATGAAATAGTTTAGTTTCTTGTTACCACAATATTGTTTTGTTTTAATTGTGCAAGAATATCTCCCTCCCTCTCTCTTTCTCTCTCCCTTTCTTTCACTGTATTGATGAAAGCACACTATGTAACCTCATGTCTATGCGTTTTCATTCTCTCTTTTTTTTTCTTTTCCTTCTGTTCTATTGTGTTTCTTGCCCCGGGGGGGGTTGTGTGGGCAGGTGAAGGCGGCGCTGCAGACGGTTAAACCACACTCCCGCACCCAAAAGCCTCGGGAGCGCAAGTCTGTAAGTGCCACGGCCTCGCATGGGACAAACAGAGGAGCAGAACACACACACTCTCCCTGCTTGGTGTGTGTTTGTGTGTAATATGCATGTGCCCTGTGTCTGCTATCTGAATAAGTCTACACATGCATGCTGTTTTTAGAGGTTCTTCAGACTCTGTGGAAGTACATTGTTCTCCAAGGACATTTGTCACTCGACACTAGGCTTTAGGTTTGCGTTTGCATTTTGCTGAGCGCACCAGATCAGCCTCGTGTCCCCCGACAGAACGTCCTCGCTGGTGTGTACAACGCAATGGTGTTTATATGTATGAGTTTTCGACCCAGTGCAGCTTTCAGGACAGCGTTTTTGTTTAGTTTCAAGAGTTGGGATTGAAGATCAGTTTCTGCTGGGTCTTAAAGAGCCTCAAATAAAAAAGAAAAAATGTTAAGCCTTGAAATGTCTTAGATTTGCTGTTCTGGGTCTTAAATAATGAGTAAGCAGGTCTTAATTTTCGAATGCTCATGAAACGCTGCCTTTAATGCTCGATGAAATGCAGCAGCACTTTAGAATGTTTTCTTGGTGGTGGTGTTTTTTTTTTTTTTTTTTGCTGGTCCAAATATGCCTTGCTGTATTACGACTACAAATGAGACCAACATGAAACTACGTACTTGCTAACAATGTATTCGCGTGTGTTTCGGATGTCGTGATATCGGTATTAAATTTCTTTAATGCTTTTTAAAAGGTCTTAAATAGTCTTAAATTTGACTCTAAAACCTGCAAAAACCCTGTATAAGATTACAACTGAATTGGACACATACATACATGTATGTATTTATGGACATATAAAGAAAAATAAATTTTTGGCCTTTTTTTTTTTTTTAATGCGAAATTGTTAGTTGCCATATAGAGTAAATCCCTTCTAGATGAGCTGTTTAAAAAAAAAAAAAAGACTCGTTATTCATTGATGATTATTTTCCTATCAACACTATTCATTCTATACAGTCGAATGCAATTGCTGTAGCATAACATTTTCCCTTCACCTGAACTATATGACCCGAACATGTCACAGCACATGACAGTGCCCGTGCGCACATAGTCAGCTCCATCAAGATATGCTTTACATGGTCTCCACAAACTACATGCACCCTCTCGGTTTGTGTCCCACTGGTGTTCTGTGATCAAATCTGCGTTGTGTAAATTTATTGAACAGGAATCTCATTCCACATGTGCAGAAAGTAAATAATGGTGATTCGTGGGGAGCAGTGAAATGAGCCAGCTGTGGATTTCCACTCTACACCCTGTATTGTCTTTTCACTGCTCTGCCAATGCAGGAACTGACACGACCCTCAAATAAACGTCCAGAATCTCAGTCTCTCACATGTCCCCGTTACCGCTTGTGTTACAGACATGATGTTCAGGGCATGTGGAATTTAACAGACGGGGAAAAAAAAACAAGTGCGCACCAAACTAAAGCAAACAGGTTGTGGTTTCGATGCTGCTTTGTGCTGATGCGAATTCCATTTGCCCACTGCATGGTGTGGATTTCAATACATTCAGTAATGAAGTGTGTCAGGAAAATTGTGCACTCTTGTCCTTGTTCCTCTGGGCTGTGGGTTCATTCGGTTTTATTATTTTTTTTATTGTTATGCATTTCTGATTTGTTTTTGCCTCTAGAGTCAGAATGTGAGCAGATCAGAAGATCAGAGTGAGCTGGTATCGCGTGTAAAGAGCCTGGAGCTGGACAACAAGAACCTTCACAAAGGTGTGTTGCTGATCTGTATTTATTTGTTCATTTATTTATTTTAAAAAATGTAATCTAGAAGCCAAAAGCATAAAAAAAAAAAAGTCTGACATCTTCCTACCTACCTACTTACTTACCTACCGTAATTTCCGGACTATAAGCCGCAACTTTTTCTTCACGCTTTGAACCCCGCGGCTTAAACAACGAAGCGGCTAATTTATAGATTTTTGCTGGGTTTTTCCCAGTTTCACAAACTTCAAGACAAAAAACTGAACCCCATAACATTAGACCAATTAAATTGCCGAACGGGTTCAGGTGAACCAATGAAACTCTTTGTATTAAATCAGATGCGCTCCCACTGAATCGGGCCGCACCACATCGTAAATACGGATGAGGTTCCTCTGACGTTTGACCTGCCGCTCACTCGGACTGTCTACAGGAAATGCGAATCATTCGTCATGCTGAAAACAACCGGGCATGAAAAAACGCACTTCACCAGTGTTCTGAGCTGCACGGCATCGGGAGAAAAGCTTCACCGATGGTGATTTTTGAACGCACGACGATGCCAAAAGAAAAATAGTTGTGAAAGGAAGGAGGAAGACAGTGAACAATGACTTTCTTGGTAGGCTACTGTTTAGATACAAGCCGTGTAACAGACACTGTCTTTCGTTAAAGCCTGTGTAACGTTCATTATTTTCAGTGTAGACACCTGCGGCTTATTTATGTTCAAAATAAAAATCTTCGTCAAATTCAGTGCGGTGCGGCTTATATTTGGGTGCGCTTAATAGTCCGGAAATTACGGTACTTACTTACTTTACCTATTTACTTCCTTACCCACCTGCCTACTAACATACTTACCTACTTACTATTTTGGCCTCAGATATAATAAAAAAATAAAATAAAATAAAAAGCTGAAGCTAAAACTGCACTCAAAACAATTGTGGTGAAACAATTACAGAAGGCAAAAAATTATTGTATCGTCCTGAATCATAGCATTGTGTGTGTTGTGTTTTGTTCAGTGGTGGATGACCTGAGGGCCATGGTGTCCAAACTAGAAAGCAGACTGTGCGTGCTGGAGAAGAGTCCAAGTCAGGCTCCCAAGGCAGCGTCCGTGCCACAGGTGAAGGAAGAAACTGCACAGTTTTTTTCCTGACACACTTTGGGACGTCTGCTTCTTCTCCGAGATCTCATTTCTCTCGAGGTCTAACTCTATCCGATCACAGATTAATTTAGGTCTAATTGTTTTTTCCCGATGTTAGGCTGCTCCAGCTCCCAAACCCTCTGTGGTGGTAAAGGATGAGGACGACGACATCGACCTGTTCGGGAGCGACGAGGAAGACGAAGAGGCAGAGCGCATTAAGGCCCAGAGGGTGCAGGAGTACGCTGCAAAGAAGGCCAAAAAACCCGTTCTCATCGCCAAGTCCTCCATCATACTCGACGTCAAACCTGTACGCTCTCACACAGTTACTGCTTTATCTATCTATCTATCTATCTATCTATCTATCTATCTATCTATCTATCTATCTATCTATCTATCTATCTATCTATCTATTTGTTTAACCCTTTGTTTGTTTCTTATTCCATTATAACCCTCTTGCCCTCTCTGCCCTCAGTGGGATGACGAGACAGACATGGCTAAGTTGGAAGAGTGTGTGCGTTCGGTACAGATGGACGGTTTGCTCTGGGGCGCCTCCAAACTGGTGCCCGTCGGTTACGGCATCAAAAAGCTGCAGATCAACTGCGTGGTCGAGGACGACAAAGTCGGAGTGGACATACTCGAGGAGGAAATCACCAAATTCGAAGACTACGTGAGTGCCGTGTTCATACCAATGCGCCAACACGATACGCTACGTAGCACCAGGAATGTCGTTCATTAATTTTTCCCATTTTGCGTGCAGGTCCAGAGCGTTGATGTCGCCGCCTTCAACAAGATTTGAGCTCATGCTTGACAATCATCACCTCATTTCAAACGGCTGCCTGCTGCTTTTCTATCGCACAGTTACCAAATAAACCGTTACGAAGCCTTACAGACAGAGTGTTGATTTCTTTTTATTCACATTTAATTGTATACCAATGGACATTCTCCCCATTCAGCATTACAGAATGCAATAAATTCCAAATATATATTTTTTTTCATCGTCAATTTGTTCCTATACATTTATCCCTATTGAGTGAACCAGTAGCAAACTGCCTGAGACGGTACGAGGAAGAAACATTGAGAGGAACCAGACTCCAGAGGGAGCTGTTCCCATCTGGGTGACAAAGAAAGTCTATTCCTACTTGATCAATTGGTTACTGTACATGGCAACTGCAACCCTAAGCGATTGTAGCAGACTGTATTAGTTACAGTCCAAATTTATCTTCATGGTTTTGACTATAAAGCTCCACAGCCACCTTAAGGCTGTTCATGTGAAGTTATCTAAAGCAGGAAATAGTTTACATGATACACATATTTATGTTTACACACTATCACCTTCAAAATAGTCCCCTTGCACAGCAATACAGCACTTTCAACGCTCCTGCCGCTTCTGGAATGTGTCCTGGAAGTCATTATTTCGAAAATGGTGGCAAAACTTCGACCTTAGTGCTGAATCTTCATCTTCAGGAGGAGGGCGAGGTCTGCAGGAGCCAAATCTGGTAAGTTGGGTGGGTGCAGAATTGAGATCGTGTTTTGGGCAAGAAACCTGCGTGTGAGGAGAGCTCGTGACTGCATTATCGTCGTGGAGCATCCGGTTTGCTGATCCATCATACTGTCCACGATGCAATGGCACAGTTTGCACAGCTCCTGATGTACACAGGATGATATCTTTTGGTGCACACACTTAAAAAAGTCGGTGCTCCCTGTGACTGTGTGTGCAGCCTTGTGCTGCCATCTGTTGGGGTGTTACAAACTAGTAACCAAACTTTTAAATACTTCATACATCTCTAGATCAATACAGATCTAGAGATACTAAATAAGCTTTTCAATCATACTGGTTATTAGAAATGGAAGATCTACAAGAAGTCCACTTGAAATGCATGTGTGGCTCTGCCCATTCCCTAAGCTGAAAATTTAAGGATGGAGCACAGCTTGAGTGTGGAACCAGGCCCAAGCCAAAATCCGGGATACAGAGGATGAGAGAACGTTGTGAATATCCTGTGCAGCAAGTTCATTGTGTCCCTTCTTGGAGAAATGCAGTAGAAGGCTAGAATCCCTGCCTTGTGGTCCACGTACACTCCTATCCTGGCAGAAATGGGAGATGGGATCTCCAGCTTGGTTTTATTGTGCTGAAATGTACAATGGCCGTTGCAAAGGTTTATACTCCACGATTTGGAATTGCAGCCCAGTTTTCCATCGGCGCTCCCACTGTGCCGATTTATCCCTTTATAGGAAACTCCGATCCCAATCCCACCGCTGCCGCTCCACTCCACCTCCCAGTAACGGCGTGTGGAGATGGCCTCCCTGGCCAGCACCTGAGCCCAGCTGCTGAACCTCTCCTTATGGTCCGGGTAGTGCTGGGAATCGTAGCAGGTGCTGACCTTTCGGTTTCCCTCTGAAAGGCAGAGGAAGGAGTTGGCAGTGTTTGGGTCCAGTGTCACCTCACAGCACACTGTAGATAAAGAAATAATGACAATATGGCTGTCGATGAGTATGTAGAAAATTTGCTCTGGTAAAGTGTCATATGGTAAGACATTTTACTCTAAACATTACATACACTGGACTATTTTTTTTTAAGACCCTCTCCGGCTTCTGAGGAATTCGGACCAACCTTGCAGTTATTTCGGTTTCTATTGAATTGCTCTTGGACAATATTCACCTAGCAGCCATTTCTTTTACATTGATGACATTTGGCAGACATTCTTAACCAAAGCGACTTGCAATTATCCAAAACACTAAAGCACTTGAGGGTTAAGGGCCTTGCACAAGGGCCCAACAGTGGTAGTGCAAGTGATGGGATTTAACCTCACAACCTTGCAATCAGAAGTCCAACATCCTAAGCTACCTCTTACCCTAAAACTGTAAAGATTCTTTCTGATTGATCCTCATGCGGTGTTACAGGACAGTACAACGCATTTGGAGGAAAAAGCTATTTACTTTATTGCAGATACATTAACTCACATATGCCCCCTTGGTGCAAAGTAGAGAATTACATCCCTCCCAGTTAAACAGAGTACAGCCAACTATTTAAATCTTTCCAATGATTTTAAACCTTCAGATCTTCCAACGATGTCACAAACACTTTTCTGTTGCACCAGTAAGGTGAACTCGGGTATGCGGTAGTGGGTGATAGTGCTTCCATTCAAATGTTATGCTGCTTCCTGATGGTACAGTTCCAAAAGGTGGGTAAGCGGCCCACATTCCCATGCTGACAGATAGATGGGAATAGGCCAGGGCCAAGTCCACTCTGGTATGTTTTCGTTTAAAAAAGCATATATTTTCCTCCATTTTGACCTCCCGTCCACACTGAGACGTCGTTTTTTTAATCAACAAACGCTTCTTTTTGAAAACGCTTTCCAAATTGGATGCATTTGAAAGCACTGTTTTCACAGTGTGAACGTTTTAGTGTGAATGAGCAACTTTTGGAAAACAATGAAAACAATAGTGTGGATGCAGAGCGTTTTTAAATGAAACAGCGTTTTCTAATCGATCCGGATTAGTGTAAATGTAGCACAAAACTAAATTACGGAGAAAATCCCCTCCCCAAACATTTGGACATTTAGCTTGACAGAGTTTTTTTTTCGGATACACTTCTTCAGAATAACTTACACTTCACACCTGACCAGTTGATTTTTATAGGCCTTGTTCAAGAGCATAGCAATGCCGGATTAGCAAGTCCTGCCTTCTCATGACTTTCCGATCAGATGTCTGATGTCTTAACCGCTGGTCCAAAAATGGCTATGTACAGCTATGAATGTAGTAAAAACTTAGTGCCTTTTATGAATGACTCAAAGTCTTATTCCACGTTACTGAAGATGGAGTGGAATTGAAGTCTTTATTTACAGAAAATATTCCAGATGAGACTCATTAGCTACATTGGCACCACAGCTCTAATTGCTGTAGTAGCAAATTAAAACACTTCATAAGTTCATAATGAGCAGATCTCTGAGAAAACCATGCTTACACTGCAAAAAGTCGGCTCTTGACCTCGGCTCACTTTGTCCCTGGTCCACACTTCTCACAGGAGAAACTGAAAGGAAGGCGTGTACGAAAACGGTCAGCTTGAGTACTCATTTCTGCTCTAATATTCATTAAAGAAGTTAGAAATAAGTTTTTAAGGTGTGTGTTGGGATTTACTGGTTTCAGGAGTGGGGCTTTTAGCTGGCAGACTCTGGTCATCTTTAACTGGAAGCACAAAGAAAAACACAAGACAAGATCAGCTTTACATTAACGGAAAACGACAGACGTCCTTATTCAGAAATGCTTAGAATTTTAAACTCATTTGCACAACTGAGCAATTAAGGGCCCTGTTCAAGGGCTCATCAGTGGCAGCTTAGTGGTGCTGGGCTTTGAACTCACAACCTCCCAATCAGAAGTCCACCCAAAGTTTATCCTACACCACTTCCAGCTATACTACTCTACCGGTGATATAGCAACATCACCACTGGCTATTTTCCTGTGAGGGCACACTGTTGAGTCCTTGGCTCCTTCAGCCGTCCATAAAAGTGACCTGTCTCATAAAGTAAAGCATTTTAAAGCAAGAATTTCAGTTCACTCGACATTGATGCAAGACTCACTTAAATCTGAGATCCTTGCTAACTCCCTGTCACACACGTCATTCACTCGTGCTCTCAGCTCTGTAATGGCTTTTCTCAGGACCATCAGCGAGAAGTACGGATGGACGTCGACATCCGGAAGCTCGTCAGGATCAGCAGGAACCAATAGGGGTTTGCATTTCTAAACACAAACAGACGGCAAAAGCCTGAAGTTAGACCACGTTCTCAAATCAAGGCTACAATTTCTGATTCGTAATCCGTATCTCCGGATTGTTGAATGGAACTCAGATATCTTCTATCAGTTTAGATAGATCCTCTCCTGTTCCTCACCAGTGACATTCTCTGTTACATTGATCCAAACTGAACCAGTCAAGTCACCTGTTAAAGACAAAACAAGGTTTACCAACAGGAAGTGGATGTGATCATCAGTGCCTGAGAGTAGCTCCAGCTCAGCTTCCTTCCTTTTGGTATCTTCAGCCTGTTGGTCCAGGCTCTCGAGGAGTCCCTCAGCTTGGGCCAGTGCGGCTCGCTCTTCAGCTCTGAGCAGCTCCTTCACCTCTCCGTGTTTCCTCTCAATAGAGCGCAGCAGCTTGGTGCAGATTTTCTCGCTGTCTTCCTCCACGGCCTGTGCTGAGCGCTGAGGAGCGAAGATTCAGTAACATGCTTTTTGTTTGGGGTCAAGGATTTTATAAGGAGCTGAATGATGATTTAAAACTCTGGCCTTCAAATCAATAACCCAGAAGCTTAACCACTGAGCATCGATGTCTCAGAATGAATGAGAGTGTAATGTTTTCCACAAATATCTATAGGGGTTTCTCAAGTTTTTCATTCATTAAACGAGAACGGTTGTTGTTATCGCTCCTACTTACCTTGAGGTATTTCATGATATTCCGGAGCTCCTTCTCTTTCTCCTTGCTCCTTTGTTTCGATTTCCTCAAGGCCTCTTCTAACTGCCTCTGTTGTCGGAGGAACATCCGAAAGGCATTCAGTAAAACTCTTCAGACACATAATAGTCACTTAATTATCAATTTTACATGCAGTCATTCCGAGAAGACAAGTTTGAGTTTTCAGGTTGAGTTTACACTTGAATGATGAGATTATATATATATATAATTTATATATATATATATATATATATATATATATATATATATATATATATATATATATATATATATATATACACACACACACACAAAACTTTTGCTATGTTTCCACACGGACTGTTTTAATTGCCGGATGTGTGCATCATGGCAGTTCTTTAGTCTGGGTAATAAGGATTTAAGTCTCTGATCCATTACCACAGTAGATCCCGGTAATGGCAATAAAGAAAGAGAAGAAAAAGAAGTAGAAAAATCATGGCGGTTTTTGGTGCTTGATATGAGACTTGGCACATCATTAAAACAAATGTTTAGTGATTAAAAATAATTTTTCGCTGTACTGTATATATTTATTTTTTATATCTGAGTAAAGAAAGGACGTCCTGCATAAATGTGTGCATTAAAGGTTTTAATTTTGCCTCTTTTATATTTATATATTTATACTTTAATAAAAAGGGTCAAACAGAAATGTGTGCTGCGTTAATCGCACATTAATAAAATTCGTGCTGTTGATAATGAATTTGTGTTAACGCGTTCAATTTAACAGCCCTATACTAATATATATTTATATAAATATAAAAAGTCAAACTTGTCTTCTCTTAATGATTGCATGTGTATATGTAATGTTTATCCTCTATTTTCCACTAGATTTTTTTTCCTATTTTATTTATTTAACGTGTTATTTAAACACAATTCATTTATCATGTGACATCCAAAGCCTTTATAATTGTGGGCCTCCAGCTTTGTAGTAACAGTTGGAAAAAAAGACACACATATGGATGGAAAAAGTCAGGTGTCCCAATACTTTTGCTCGTATTTGGAGGGAAAATGCTTTGACAAGCAAGAACAACTCCAGGATAATGAGCAAGAAGGAAAAAGTCTTCCGTGTTAAAGAAACTCCTCTCTTGTATCCAAAGCACAGCAAACATGTTTGCACTTAGCTAATAAACTTGTAATCAGTACTGCTAATTCTGTTTGGACACCGCGACAGGAGTTGTGCAGTTAATTATTGATCATTGGCAAAGTCAGACAGGTCATGCAGGAGACACGAGCCTTAAAATCTTACTTACGTTTCCTTTTTTGAACATTTGTTACTGTATGTCATCGATTTCACATACATTTAATTGCTTTCTAGTATCTTATTTGTTGAAACACATTTGATTATTTTGGTCGTAATGTAAGTACACGTTCATGGATTTCCCCGAATCAGTGCACGGGACGTTACACCGCCGCCCTTTCATCCCCTCCCTCAGCAAATAAAGTTTGCTTTCTCATTCACGCGTGATGACATAATGGCTGGTTAATCAATGAGTGCACGGATTACAATGGAAGCTCCTGGAAAACTGTCTGTGGAAAATAAAAAGTGATCACTGAGTAAAATCCCAATCAAAATGTCCCCTCCACCTGTTTTTCGGTCCTCTCCTCGACGGCTGGCAACGTGTGATGTCCGGCGTGTCCGTCTGTCACGCAGAGTGTGCAGACGAGCTGCTGATCTGTGCGACAGTACAGCTCGAACAGCCGGCCGTGTCGATTACACACTCGCTTATGCAGCTGCCTGGTTGCGTCTGTTAGTTTGTGCGTCTTGTGCTGCTTGAGGTGAGTCTCGCAATACGAGCCCAGGCACTTCAAGCATGACTTTACGGCTCGCTGCTTTTTCCCCTGACATGTATCGCACTCCACCGGAGGAGCCTCCTGGATCCCGGCGTCCCTCAGCTTCTCTCGCAGCTTCTCCACCAGACCTGCCAGCACCGTGTTCCTGGCCAGAGCAGGCCTCGGGCTGAAGCCTCTCCGGCACTGAGGGCAGGTGTATCCCGACTTGTGCTCAGTTTTCTTCCAGTAGCTTTTAATACAGTCCATGCAGTAACTATGGCCACAGGGGATAGTCACCGGATCCCTCAACACCTCCAAGCAAACGGGGCAGCAGAATTGGTCCTCGTCCACTGAGATAGTAGCTGCGGCTGCCATTTTCAGTGACAGATAAGGGAAACACAGTGCAAAGTCTTTCAACACACACACACACACACTGGGCGTGGGAACAGCTGCACAGGTGAAAGGCGATCCAGGTTGCACTCAAAACAGCTTGCAGCGACCAATCAGAGGCCAGACACGAACAGTGGAGGGTCACTTCCCTGTGCTACAGGCATGGAAGTGTAGCAGGTGCACAGGCTGCTTTACATAGAACTGATAGGACAATGTTTTATGGAACAGCAAACATTTCAAGACCTGATTACATGTCATGTAGCTCAGTTACCTGGTCTAAGAAATGAAAAAAAATGAAGCAAAACACCGTGGGCTGTATGGTGTTTTAAGGAACACTTCAGGATTTCTTTGTCTCCAACCCGTCCTGTTTGTCAGGAAAGATCGTTTTTTACTTACTTTTTCGCTACATCCATTAGAACTACTTTATTACTTACTGACTATGTGGACTTGATATGCATTATAAGCAAAAAAATAAAAAAAAGCTCGTGACTCGTTTTGACTTCTTGATTTCGGGTCTCCTGATCCAAATACTCACATTCTGACTCCTAGTTTTAAAATCCGAGATTCCGACCCATTAATTTGACATCCCTATTCAAGACTTTAGCATTTTCGCTGCTTGATTTTAGATTTCCGATCTAATTTCAAATCACATTTACACTCCTTGATTTGGACTCCGTAATTCAAACTCTCGCATTTTGACTTCTCAATTTCTGATTTGTTGATCCATACGATCACATTTTAACTTCTATGGCACATATAGACTCCGTAATTCAGACTTTCGCATTTTGACTTCTTGATTTTAGACTTCCTGTTGACTTGATTTGAACTCTGACTTGATTCAGACTGCATGATCTGGACTCTCCAATTCAGACTCTTGTTTTCACTTTTTGATTTTAGATTCCCAGATTCACACTCCTTGATTAAACCCCATAATTCAGACCCTCGTTTGATATCTTGATTTCAGACTCCTGATCCGAATGATCACATTCAAAATTATTGATTTGAACTCCCAAAATCATCCTTGTTGATTTGGACTTCGTAAATCAGACTCTTGCATTCTGACTTCTTGATTTCAGAGTCACTGATCCAAACAAACACTTTTAGACTCCATGATTTGGACTCCCAGATTCAGACTCCTTGTTTTGGACTCTATAATTCAGACTCTCACATTATGACTCCTTAATCTAGATTTCTCGATTACAACAATGAATGTATCGATGCACAGGTATAAGGAAATTAATTAACCATAAAACCATAGATGACTATTTAAAAAAATAAAAAATAAATAAATAAAAGTTAATTTGTCCAAAAAATCCTTTGTACAAATACAAAGCTGTTTCCAGAAACACTTTATTTTCCATGTTGTGAAAAATAAGCATTTGGTGTTGTCATTTTATATACGTATAATATAAAAAAAAAATTTGTAAAATATAATTCACAAACATTAAAGCACGTACCACAAGCTTAATGACTAAAACTTGGCAGAATTAAAACGCAAACAAAGCAATTTTTTTGTTACTCCGCATTAGAATCGTTAATAAATTGTCCGCAATAATCGTTTCACGGCAGATAAATAACTCACGTCGACGTTTGAAACAGAATCCTACAGGTTCTCCTAAAGCCTGTGTGCCGTTTCCTTTTCAATTTTTGCGATTTTTAAAAAAATAATCACTCGTAAATCTTTTCACCATTTATAATACATGATAATCTTTTGAAGTATTTTCTTTCTTTAAATAAGAATCATCTTTAAACATATATTATATAATTGTCAGTGACACTGAAACGCTGAATACTGATGCGCGTGTTAGACGGGTCGGCTGCGTCGCTATCGCCGTCTTCTCCGCTGATGGAGTCTCAGTCGAGGAGCCGTTCTGCAGCCTACAGCAGAAAAAGAGGAGAAAGAAATAAAGGAGTGATGGTACTGTATAGATCCAAAACTAAAATTGAAAAAATAAAATCTCCACACACTCACCATTTGGTGATGATATTGTGAAAGCACCGAATGCCATGGGAACATTAAAAGTGCTTTGGCCAAAAAACCCTTGAAAGACTGGGGGTGTCTGGAGAACTATAAAGGAGAAGCATGTATTAATAAAAGAGCAGTTGTATTAATAGGATCACAGTGAATTACTGAACATCCGGTAAGAGGTTTGTACAGTGCTTACTAAATATTGTAAGAATTGTACATGGTGTTGACGTTTTAATGAAAAAAAGTGTACATTTGCATTTAAATCCTAATATTCAGACTCCCAATTCTTGCTCTTGAATTCAAATGCTAAGATTCAGTCTGCCATATTTAGACTCCCAAATGCAGACTCCCGGATTTAGACTGCCGTATTCACACTCCCCAATTCATACACCCTGAATCCCACTTCCATATGCAGACTCCCGTATGAGGATTTTCCGATGCAGACTCCCCAATTCTCACTCTTGAATTCAAATGCCATTATTTAGACGTATGTAGACCCCCAAATTTTCATTCTTGAATATAAATGCCAGTATTCAGACTCCCCGATTCAGACTCCCCAATTCTCACTCTTGAATTCAAATGCCAGTATGCAGACTCCCCGATTCCTACTCCCTGATTTCTCAATCTTGAATTCAAATGCTCGATTCAAGCTCCCGTATTCAGACTCCCGTATTCAGACTCCCGTATTCAGACTCCCGTATTCAGACTCCCGTATTCAGACTCCCGTATTCAGACTCCCGTATTCAGACTCCCGTATTCAGACTCCCGTACTTCAAAAATAACTCCCTGACCTTCATTTCTGATACTCCTGGCGAGAAATCCACATTTACAGCAACATGATTTCAGGCAGAAAACAAGCAACACAACACGCAGCACAAACGCAGTTTTCCAGGAGAACATTTCTAAACAGAAGTGCCTTGCAAATAAAGCCTTTGAGACCACCATCACCATTTAAGCAGACACATGATTCGGACTGCTGATTCTGATCAGTACATCACTGTAGCCATACTGTAAATCTGCTCATCAATGCACTCAATACGATTTGTGAGGATTTTTTTAGGATCACTGGAAGCTGCTCAGACGTGGCAAAATTATTTTCAGCAATAAATCATGAGAAAAATCGTGAGAAACTGATGTCTCCTGCACGCTCACCTGTGTTCGACTCGGAGTCTGCTTTCGGGATGGCATTCTGAATGATGGTAACGTCACTGACTTCAAAACAAAGGCATTTGTTACATACGTTAGCAATGTTTTTTTTTACCAATTATGACCAAAAAGCATTGTATTTGTTCACTGGGGTATTCAGACTTCTTGACAGAATCTTTTGATTTTTGCTTAAACTACACTACAGAACATTATTATGATCATGAGGAACACATCATAATTTACTAACTAGACTTCCGATTTACTGACACGTGGGTCGGAGTCACGTTATTTTTTTTATCTGCTTACCTTTTTCAGAAATATTCACAAATCCACCTTGACACACGTCGTCGATCAGGGCTTGGAACTCTGACAAGGCGCTCATCACGCAACCGAAATCGGGGTCCACGGTGATGCAGGGAACGTCCATACACACCGGCTGGACACACACTGATCCGTAGTTCTAAGCAGAGAGAATGGTTCTATAGATTAGTGATGCTGAGCTACGGTAATAAAAATGTAAATGCCAATGAAGGCAAATAATCTCTTCCTGTTTACAGAGAACATCCACATCCAAGTATCCGTGAACACTTAATAAACCAATCTAAACCTTTAGTACATTTCAAACTCAGAATCTGAATAAATAAATGATCCTCTTTGGGAAACGGTCCGGTTGCAGTTGCTCACAGTATGAGATTAAAGTGTTGATATCCACAGGCAGACAGGTTTTCCTGCGCTCTGTGGTACATCACTGAGTTTTACGACGGCGTTTTAGTGCCACATTAAAAAGATATAAAGATCTAAGACCACGAATACAAGAATAAGTCCAAATATTCTGAAAAATAATGTAAAAATTGTGAGAATAAACGCTAAATATTTAGAGGATGAAGTCGAAATATTTTGAGAATAAAGTCCATATTACGATAATAAAGTTGAAATTATGAGAAGTTGAAATATTTGAAAAATAAAGTCAAAATTACGAGAAAGTCGAAATATTTTGAGAATAAAATCCAAATTATGATAATAAAGTTGAAATATTAAGGAAATGAAGTCAAAATTATGAGAAAGTAAAAATAATCTGAAAAAATGAAAAATTATAAGAATAAAATCTAAATATTTTGAGAATAAAGTGCATATTACAATAATAAAGTTGAAATATTAAGAAAATAAAGTAAAAATTGTGAGAGAAGTCGAAATGTTTTAAAAAATAGTCAGAATTATGAGAAAGTCGAAATACTTCACAATTATTAGAATAAAGTTGAAATATCAAGAAAATAAAAGTCTAAATTACAATAATAGTGAAAATACGAGGAAAAAAATTCTAAATATTTTAAGAAAGTCCAAATTATGATGATAAAGTTGGAATATTATAAAAAAAAGGCTAAATAACGATAAGTGTCAATATATTTTGAAAGAAAAAAAAAATTGAATGAAACTGAAATATAGAAAATATAAATAAATCCTTTTTATTTGCCACATCAGCTCAGAGTTACAGTTTTAATAAACGAACACTGCAGCAGTTCTGTAGGAAACAATGTATTCAGAAATAATAAAAAAATCGGACAGACATTAAGAAAATGTTTCTCAACTCTGAAGATGATCATCAAGGAAATCGACCCTGAAGGAGTTGAACGCCGGCACGTGACATTTTCTTTCCTCGTCATCTTTTTTAAACGTAGCACTAAAAAGCCGTTGTACAAAATTCCCTGGTTTTATTTTTTTTTGTATGTTTATATAAATGTTTCTAGAATTGTGCATTTCTATTTACTAGTTGGTTAAAAAAATTAAAAATAAAAAATAAATAAAAACTACAACCCTGTAGATGTTCTGCTAGCTCGTGCTTGGGCCAGAGCAAGCCTCTACAAGTCTCAGAAGTTCTACCTGCAAGTTCTACCTGCAAGAAGGAGATCTGGTTCTCGATTTGAGCGAGCTGGCTTAACTCGGTGTCTCGTTTCTTCAGCTCGCCGATCTCCTGCTCCAGCTGGCGGAGAAGCTGCTCGGCTTGGCTGGTGGCCGCTCTCTCCTGGGCGCGGATCAGCTCCTTCACCTCCGTACGCCGCCGCTCGATCGAGCAAACCAGCTCGGTGAAGATGCGCTCGCTCTCCTCGAGGGCCGCCTTCGCCGACCGCTGGAGGTGACGGAAATACAAGGAAAATAAAGCAAAACGTCTAAACTGGATCAATTCAATCTACACTGTACTGACAAAAGAATTGGACTATGACCTAGGAGAGCTGAACCTGTTTTAGTAGGACAATGCACAAAGCCAGCTTGGTGAAGATATGCTTTCCATGGGTTGGAGTGAAAGATCTTGGAGCTCTATAACCCTATTGAACACCTTTGGGATGAATGTGAACTCTGACTGCACCCCAGGCCTCCACATCACTACTTGACTTTAAGAACACTATTATAGCTGAATCGGCACAAATCCCCACAAAATCTAGTGGAACATCTTCTCAGAAGAGTGGAGGCTATTCTACCAGCACATTACTAATAATTGTGTATTGAGATATTCAAAAACATTCAGGTGTCAACAAACTTTTCAGGGCTGACAATGTGCTCTTTAAATGAATGCTTAAAAGATAGAAGCTGGAGAGAATGATTAAAGAGATCATGAAGGAGATGCACTTCCTGGTCAGACTCACTGTAAGCGATTGAGTGGCTCGCCTGAGCTCCTCCAAATCTTTTTCTCGCTCCTCAATTCTTTGCTGGAATTTCCTTTGTGTTTCCGCCAGAGCATCCTGTAAATCCACAGTAATACGTACGTTATATTGGAAAATCGTAGCCAGCGGTGTGAGCGAAGTGGTGCGAGAAAGTGGAATTGCAACGAGCATTCTGAAGTGAGATGAGCACACCATTCTGAGATGTTTTATTCAGAAGGCACCACGGGAGACGCATGTTTCATGGGAAATTTCATCTAGATGGAATTTGGAAAGATTCCAAGTTGTAAACTTACCATTCCTGAAAACTATTACAAAAAATTAAGAGGGAGATGTTTGACTTTGATTTAATTGTTAGTATAATTGTGTTGCACAATAGCTTACACACAGTATAAGGACATTTTAATTATTATTAATTGTAATTGGCCCGGAGTTCACAAGAAAAAAAAAGATTTGCATGCAATGAAATGTCCAGATATATCACTTTAGCACATTAGGGTCCAATCATATAAACCATGTAATAATGTATTATGGAAATATCTTTTAGAACGAGCTAAGTAGAATCGACTCTCAGAAGCGAGTCATTGAAAAAGAATCGATTCCAAAATGTCCGCAATAACAGGCCGATGACGTGGCATCGTGTGATTGGTTTAACAGTCGACGTAACAAGTGAAAATCACTTACAAATGTTACATTTTTATAAATAATTTTGTTCGAACCCTTTCCGAAAAATAAAATTCAATGTCGTATGGAAATAACATATTTTACAAACGAGGAATCATAAAAAGTACGTGGAATCGACTCTTCGAAGCGAGTCCTAGAAATAGTATCGATTTCAAAATGTCCATAAATAATAATAAAAAAAAGATCGTGACGTGGCGTCGTGTGATTGGTCCACATTTGACATACAAGGAACCCGTATTGCTATTACAGGGTTCAGAGATAATTAAATCAGCAGACAGGAATTTAATCGGACGCGTGAATGAAATCGATCGAATCGAATAAAGTCCGATCAAATTTCTGTTGGTTTGTTTATTCGGATAATGTTTGTATTCGGGATGGTGATTCATTGTGAAAGTGAAATTCAGCGAAAACTCAAACTTGTATTTTTTTTTTCTTCTAAATGAAATAAACACAAATAAAAGCACGGCGTTGTTTCCAGCTTCACCTTTTTCTCGCTTATCTCGGTGGAGGCTAAAACCGTGTCATGGCCCTTGTGCTCGTCGGTTAAACAGAGATAGCAGATGCACCGCTGCTCCGTCTTACAGAAGACCTCCAGCAGCTTGTCATGGCGGGGACAGAGGCTGTCTTGCAGGCTGGAGGTCGGAGCCGTGAGCCTGTGCTTCTGGAAAGCGGCAGACTCGTAGTGCGGCTTCAGGTGGTCCTCGCAGTAGGACGCCAGGCAAACCAGGCAAGACCTGACAGCTAGGCTGCGGTTCCCCGTGCACACGTCGCACGGCACTTCCCCCGGCTCGGCTTCACTCGTCTCGGCTTCACTCGGCTCGGCTTTCGGCGCAGAAGCTGCACGGATCGCGGTCTGTTTCAGTTTTTCGACCACGTCGGCCAGCATCGTGTTCCTCCCCAGGACGGGCCTCGGAGTGAAGCTCTGCCTGCACTGAGGGCAGCCATAAACACCCAGGTAGTCGTCCTGGTCCCAATAGCCTTTAATGCAGGCTTTACAGTAGCTGTGGCCGCAGGGAACCGTCACCGGGTCCTTCAGCACATCCAGACAGATCGAGCAGTTAAACTGGTCATGTTCCAGAAAAACCCCCGCGTGCGCCATTTCACACACAAACACCAGCGTCTCAGCGTGTGACAGACTGACGGCTTTGTTTATGTGCGTCAGACGCATGAGGGCGTGGCCAGTCGGAGCAAGGGGAGGAGCCTGTTGCCAAGAATACGATACTTAAAAAATAAGAAGGGAAGGAATGTGAAAAGAAGGACATGGGGGAAAAACATGAAACAAAAAAATTATAGAAAGAAAGAGGGAGTGAGATGTTTTATCCATTTAGAGTTACATTTATCTATCTATCTGTCCAGCTTTCTCTCCACCCACCCATCTCTCTCTCTCTCTCTCTCTATCTATCTATCTATCTATCTATCTATCTATCTAGCTATCTAGCTATCTATCTATAATAAACTTTACTAGGTGGCGTGATCTACTGATCATTAACAATCAATACAGATGTGCATCTACGCTGCCCTGCATGTGAAGCTCCTGTCTGAGCTGCTGATCCAGAAAACTGATCCACAACTTCTGACTAATTCGAATTGAGAATGAACAGATTTGGCGTATTCGACAAACTAAATCCGATTTATTTGACTTTATAAGACGAGTCTGGTTGCGGGTTGGATGTTTTTCTGCTAATATTGTAACACTTTAAAAGAGCAGTTACAGTACCTGACCTAGCTAACCTGGAAATCTGCCACTAGAGGGCAGCATTAATCACAAAACCCAAGAGGTGGTGGGTTTTTTTCTTTCTTTCTGGATTTCAGAGAGACCAGATTTATAATCGTGTAGTACATGTTTATTGAGCTGTGCGTGCTTTGCTACATTAACATTGAAATTACATTTCAGGTCCATAATAATATATTTTATACCCCAAAAAGAAATACAATAAGCGAACAATGTGAAACAATCATAAAATAAGTCCTATTATCTTTATTAAGCTCATCACAAACATTTATTTCACAATGCGAAACTCTGGTCATCGTCTCATTTGCGTCAAATAATAGTGCGCGTTAAAGCTAAAAACATGCTAACGTCTTGTCGAACCGCATTTCAGTGCATTCTCGCCAATAATTTAAAATAAATAGAATATTTGATCGGTACATTCAAATCTTCTTTTCCCCCAAAAAAGTCAACAAACAATACAGTCAGACTGACAGGTTTTATACCAGCAGCCAATGTCGATTATAAATACATCTTTTTCAAACTTGGGATCGTCTAATTATACAGAACTTGACCCAAAAAAAAAAAATCTGGACCCGATACATGGTGCCGTTTCAGTGTTGTAGTAAGTGCTAACGTCAAATCGTTACCTTTTCAGCAAAAAGATAAACCGTGTCAAATACAGTACCAGAAAACGCACTTATTCTGATTTATAAACAGCCAAGTACATCACTATATTTCCTTATATGTAGCGGAATAATGCCCAATCCTACTTAGGCTATGCATTATAATAGATTTTCTTTCTTGTTTTCTCCTGATCTCGACTTGTTCTTTTCTTATTATACGACTTGATTTCCTCGTGATTTCGACATGCACATTTTTTGCTGCTGTAACACCAAAATTTCCCCACTGTGGGACGCACGAATGTATATCTTAACAAAAGTTGTTTCCTTGTTACGACAAATCTCGTGATCTTGACAAACAATTTTCTCGTAATACTTTTTATTTTCCGTTTGTGGCAGCGAGCTCGTCCACGACGTGGGTCACGAGAAAAAAACAACTTTTGTTATGTCGAGATCACTAGAAAATTAAGTCGCGATCACGTGAAAAAACAAGAAAGGAAAAAAAAAGGCATGGCCTCCTAGGACTTCAGTACAATAAATAACAGGTAGAAATCTTTAACGTCTATTGGGGATGATCGATAGCTATAATCGTCACTCTGTGTAAAATATCAATATTTATAAACAGAGCCTTGTCAAAAGTGTGGAGATACCTAGTCTTTTATGGTTCTTGAGAGAGGTGTGCATGTTCCTTTTGCTTCTATGCAACAAACCAGATCATGGAATGGTAGATCATCAGTTTTGCCCAATCAAATATATATATACAAATGTTCAATTTTATTCCTTTTAATCCTCCCTTAGCATGAATACAGCTTTTTACACACTCTGGGCATCCGGAAAGTTATCAGAAATACTTTGCCATGCCTCTTATAAAACTTCTTCACTGGTTGGAGATTTCTTTAATCCAGTTCATCCCAGAGCAGTTCAACAGGATTTAGGTGCGGTGACTGGGCAGGTCATTCCATCAGGAAAACACTAAAGATACTGTTTTGTCTATAAATAACGCTTAAAGAGCTTGGACAACGTACGCTTCGGCTGCAGTCCAGACGGAATCGCATGGTGCTGAAGTATGGAATGGTTGCCATGTTGGTTCCTTTCACCCGGAATAAGCCTCCAAAACAACCCCAAACCATTACGCTTCCACCTCGACGTTTGGCTGTGGGGGTGAGGCAGTCTGCTAATTCACAGTCTTACATCAGTTCTCCTATTAGAGATAAAATTCCCAATTTGGTCTCATCTGTTCACAGAGTTTTCCTCCAGTCATTCATAGTCCAATTCTTGTGTTTTTACTTTCTACTGATTGAAACAAAAGGAACATGCACATGTCTCAAAAAAACACTTTTGACACACTGTGGCTGTGTTTAAACTGGTAGCTGCCATATCCTATCAGTGCCATGTTTAATAGGTTATGAAGTAAAAACAAAACAGTGCCATTATAAATGAGCGCAGGATGCCATTACTTGAGTTTCGTCCTCGGTGCTCAGTGCTCGCACAACTGAACTGCTCTCATGTCAGGAGTTTCACCCTCATGCTCTCCATTACATTTACTGTTTAATTACAGTGATATATCAGGTTACTTGTATCATTAAAAATGCTGTTGTGGCATATCTTGATGTTTTTTCACATTACAATGACTGTGGCTGTTATTTCTTGTTGTCTGTTTATTCATATGATAATGTAATACTAGGCCTTGTGTAAATGAGCATTTATTTTAACATATGAGCAAATGCCCATAAGATCAGCCCCATACCCAGTTCCGATGCATCCCTGGTCTCTCGTGATTTCCTTTTTCCGCCTATTAACATACTAACATAAAATAAATATCGTAAAGAAAAAGTGCTGAGACTAATAAATAACAAACGGGCTGCGACCCGTTACTTGGTCTTCTCGTCTAAGCCGCATTCGGCTCTCAGTGCCTGACTGTTAGCCGAGATGAAATTGATCCAGTGCTGAAGGTCCTCGGGGACATCAGGACAATCCACCTAAAGACAGACAGACAAACGCAACGCTAAGCTAGGCAAAACAAAACACCTTTGGCTTGAAAGTGGCATTGGACTTTCGTCCGTAAATTGAAACTATAAAATAATAGGGAATTTGTGGAAGAATTTAAATATCAAAATGTAAAAAAATGTGTGTTCAACAATTAAATACAATAACATTTGTAACGTACGTGTATATCAGAGCATTTTAAAAATATTAGTACATGAAAAAAATTGCCAAAGTATTATGGTGGAATTTGAGAAAAGCATTTAGGAATTATTTCTCAGCCTCTACTAAAGTTTTTATTTTATATATAAATCTTTGTTGTTGTTTTTTTTTATTCTGTATTGATATGTTGCTTTTGTGGGGTGATGGTAGCATAGTGGTTAAGTCATTGGGCTTTGGCTCTAAAGGTCATGAGCTCAAATCCCAGCCACCCCCGAGAGCCCCCCTCAACCCCATAGCTGCTCAGTTGTACGAATGAAATAAGTAAAATAAAGGTGTCTGCTGAAATGTCATAAATGTAAAGTGAACCTACCTTTCTCTTGCACATTTGCTGCAAAATCTGATCAGGAGTGCTATGAAGAACGTTCTGCCTGCACAGTATGACAGCAGAGATGAAGCCATCGGTTTTGGAGACGAAACGCTGCTCAACGAAGAATGACTTCTCGTCCCAGGCCACGATGCGGCTACGCAGCTCGAACGCCTCGCCGAGTCCGAGCGAGCGACGGTAGCGGATGGTCGAGGCTCCGACCACCATCCGTGCCCCGAGCATGTGGGAGGCCTTGAACATGCCGGTGCGTGTGTAATACGAGAGCCTGGCGAAGTCGCATTCTCTCAGGTAGCGAGCGTTGTTCATGTGGCCCATGTAATCGATGTCGTGAGGGAGAACTCGGCCGTGGACCACCTGCTCGGCCAGAACGTCTCGGACAGGGTCCTGAAACAGGTACTTCAGGACCGCCCAGGCTCCACGCACAAAGTACCACACGTCAACGGTACTGAAGAGTACCAGCAAGCCGGACAGAACCCACAGCATCATGTCTCTGAAATTAAACATGGCATTGAGTTAATCAGTGGACTCTCAAATCAGACACTGAAACATGAACATAATATCAAAATATCAAACCTGAACATAAAAGATTTAGGCAAAACACCTTATGTACCCTAATATATATGTACCTACACACACACACACACACACACACACACACACACCGATCAGGCATTACATTATGACTGGTGAAGTGGGGGGGGTTGTGAATGCCATTTTTAAAGCAACGACTTGTCAAAACAAAATGAGTAACACGTACTTTTTAAGTAAAAAAAAAATAAAAAATAAAAATATATATATATATATTATAATATTTATAAAAGCTAAAAATATATTATATATATTTGATAACATGGAATTACCGCAGCTCTTAAATCAGAACACTACACATGCCTGGAGTACCAAATCCTGCCATTTATTATTATCTGGATGAGACAGAGAACGAGGTTTTAAAGATTAATGATAGTCTACAATTACTTACTTTGTGGAAAAAATGTGATCATACTATGCGCCTGATCTTGTGTTTAATGAGACGGGAGTGTCAAACGCTGTCAAAAACATCCTCTGTTTGGTTCGTTGCTATGGTAACGTTGGAGGTTAAAGTACGTCATGCACACTTGCATGGCCTCGTAATTCATCATCTTCTTTCGGCTTCTCCCACTAGGGGGCGCCACATCGGTTCATCCGTCTCCAAACTACCTGCATGTCTTCCCTCACCACATCCATAAACCTCCTCCTTGGTTTTTCCCCTTCCTGCTGGCTCCAGAGGTCTCCACATGTCCAAACCATCTCAATCTCGCCTCCCTCACCTTGTCTCCAAAATGTCCTACATGCGCTGTCCTTCTAATAAACTCATTTCTAATCCTGTCCATCGTCGTCACTCCCAATAAAAACCTCAACATCTTCAGATCTGCTACCTCCAGCTCCACCTCCTGTCTGTTACTCAGTGATACCCTTCTCTAAGCCAATACTAAAGCACATTGCTAATTGTGGTCTCCTGAGCTTCTCACCGCAGCTGACTAGTGATCGGATCATTTAGTGACTTGGTTCTTTCAATCGCGTTCATCAAAATGAACGAGTTAATAACTTTATTTCCTCCCTTTAATCGCCTTCATAGCGTCAATGGGAGTCACGTGACAAAAGGACGAACGACTCGGAACCAGAGGACTCGTGAGATGAACTCAATTCTGTTTCCTGTGTAGTGCAGTGCATGTCGTGTATAGGAGTCACGTGATAAAAGAACGAACAACTCGAAATAATTTGTACTCAATTCTGTTTCCTGCATATGATCTACTGAGATTTTCATCGAATTACTCTTTAAGACCACTCGTTCTTCTCATGAACGACCCGTCACTAATAATTATAAACTGATCTGCAGCTCGTGAAGTCAGAACAGTGAAGAACATGATTATTTTGTTCCATCATAACTTATAAATGAATAAATATATATGCTTTCCAATATTACATATATTCAAATTATGACATTTTAATGTAAAATGAACTTAATAAAAAGGATTTGGTACTAATATAAATTGTGTGGGAAATGAGAGAGAGAGATAGAGAGATAGATAGATGGATGGATGCTCCTGTCAGTTCTTTTATAGATCAGCCCCAACACCCCTTCACATCTTCATAGATAGATAGATAGATAGATAGAAAGCTAGTTTGCTAGCTAGCTAGATACATATTCATAGATAGATAGATACTCCTGTCAGTTCTTTTATAGCTCAGCCCCAACACCCCTCCACATCTTCATCCATTATTACTAAAAGTTTGCATATTCATGAAGCAGGTGAATGTGTGAGGAAAGACAGAAATCATTCAAAACTCCACCTCGAGTCCCAGTTTCCCACCAACTGCACATGAAACCTTCATAAATATCATCTCGGTTGTACAAAACACCTGTAAGTCATGTGATATTCACACAACACCCACCCCTATGAGAAAGTCTGCTGCTGATGGTGTTTTTTTCTTCACCCATGATATAAAAGGGGGAACAGGTTGTACCTCTTCTTGTCACCTGATTGGTACCATCAAGAGGACCTATTTTAGTCTACAGGTCCTTTTCAGAATAAAACAGGAACATTGTGCAGCCTTTAAGTCATTTGTGCAGCATGATGACTCCTGGTGCTGCTTTCAGTGCTGACTCTAAACACTCACTCTGGGTTCACCATGTACTAAAGGCACAAATGTTAATAACATCAGAGGAGCAACAAAGAAACGTACAGTCAGTCAGTACTTTTATCTCAGAGAGAGAGAAGAGCAGGAAATACACATTTTTAAAATATGACATTTGTGAAATATGAAAATACCCTGGTTTGTATAGTGAATTAGTTTAGTATAAATGATCTACACCACTATATTCTCACATCTGTGGCCATTTTCTTTTTTTTGCTGATTGGAAAAAAAAAAAACATCTGTTGTACCTCTTCCTCTCGATCACATATGAGAAAGTCTTTCTTTCCATTCTTCCCTTGAAAACCCTTCTTGACTAGCATTCATAAACACATCTTTATACGTAGCTAAAGAGTTTAAGCTCAGGATTTATTTCTTCCCAAAACAGCACACTAATTCCTACAGAGCAAAACCGTTAAATATAAATGTAAAAGCGTATTTTAATGACATTTCTTTTGTTTAAACAAATAACATTTCCATTACACATGCAGCATCAGGATACAGTAGGAGAGGAAGTCCATGCTAGTCAAAACAGCTCGTGCATTCTGATGAAAGCTAACACTATTCCTCTGTATCCACTACACAGCGATGAAAAATATACATACTATATATAAATATATATATAAATATTTCTTCAAATTGCTCAAACTAAACTCCATCTGAATTATTTTGCAAGAAATCGTTGTTATAGGAGAACATTTTGATGTACTCACGCTAATGAAACGCCGGCTGCGGAACGGTAACACTTCCGCGTTTGCTCGCGATTGGATAACCTGCGCGTCACGTGAACTACAAACCCACCAATGAGCTCCCAACATTCTCATTCAGCCTTGAAAGTCCCGCCCCCCACTTTCTTACAGGTTTTAATCAGTACAATGCTAGTGATGGGAAAACAGAACCATTTTAGTGACTCGGTTCTTTGAATCTCGTTCATCAAAATGAACGAATTTTCCTTTTTTCGTTTCTTTGATTAAAAAAAAGCCATTCAAATGTAAAATTTTCATTTACCAGATCCCCAAAATCTACATACACAACCTTTGAACTATACTTCCAATAATGAAAACATGACAACACAGCGAAGGACAAATGATCAAAAACTAAATGAGTAGCTTCACCTCATATCTTATGGTCTATAACGCTGGTTCTTTTGTCATGTGACTCCAAAAACTATTGTAACAATAACGACAAAAAAAAAAAAAACCAACCTGATTTATTTCTTTGCGTAGCGTAAATGGGAGGCACGTGATAAAAGAAAGAACGACTCTGACTATAAGAATCAAGAGATAAACTACTCGATTCGGTTTCCTGCACATAACCTACGCAGTAGAAAATGTAAGGATCACTCCGAGTCGACTCGTTCGTCTAAGTCACATCAAAAACTCGTTTAAAACGAACAAATCGTTCATGCACGACCGCTATTTTAATGCGCCAATAAAACCGAAACGTTTTGCACATTTAAATCAAATTAATCTAGAAATATTTACTAAACAAACAAACAAAAATGTAGAAATACATAAAGGCATCCACATATTAAACATATGTGGTAAACAGAAATGGACAAAAATGAATCCGATATCCCGTCAGTGTGATTCATGTAAATGATCTACTGAATTACATTTAACATTCATTAACACGTTTCATATATTGATCAGAATTTCACGTCCAGCAGGTAAACGTGTAAGTGTCTGCTAAAGATCTCAATGCTGATCCTCAGTCACTTTTCTTCTCTAGTCTGCTCTCAGCCTTTAAAGCCTGACTACTGGCTGTTATGAAGCTGATCCAGTGCTGCAGCTCTTCAGGAAAATCAGGAACCTCAACCTGTTGAAGAAATCAGAAGCTAGGATCAGGAAGTTAGAGTCTGGTGCCTTTACTTTTGCAATAACGCTACCAGATATTTCTTTGTCATGTTAAGGATCATCGCTCCAGTGTGTAAAGCTTGCTGCTAATTTACACACAAATAATGTGTGAGATTACAATGAGGATGAAGGTGGAGAAGATTGTTTTATTGTCCCCTCCTTCACATTGTTCTTTTCTGTCAACATTTCCATTCTCTCGTTTCCTTCTCTTAATGTCTCCACATTACCCACCTTCCTCTTGCACAGGTGTTGGAGGATTTTATCCGGACTGGAACGCAGCACGTTCTGTTTGCAGAACATGACTGCAGCCACCATTCCATCCTTACTAGACACGAAGCGCTGCTCAAGATAGAATGCCTTCTCGTCCCACGTGACGATCCGAGTGCGCAGCTGAAACTTTTCCCCCACGCACAGGGGCCGCCTGTAGCGCACGGTGGTCGCACCCACCACCATGGTGCCCCCGAGGGCCCTTACAGCCTTCAGAACGCCGTTGCGGGAGTACAGGGAAATGCGAGCGAAGTCGCATTCGCGCAGGTAGCGCGCGTTGTTCATGTGGCACATGTCGATGTCGTGGAGAAGGACGTGGCCTCCGACAGACTGCTCTGCTGTGATGTCAAACACCGGAGAGAGAAACCAGGCTCGGAGTAACACAGCCACCAGGCGAAGGTAATACCACACATCTAAGAAGCAGAAGAGCACCAGCAAGAAGGCCAACACCCACAACAGCAGGTCTCCCCTACAAGAAACAAGAAAAAAAAAAAATAATTCCCTTGAAACTAGATAAAAAATAAAAAAAATGACATTTTAAAAGAACAGTCTGTAGTTTAGACCTTCACCATCTCTGGCACTCCTCAGTCTGCTTCATTAATTGGTTTTTAAGGGTAAAGGGGTGAAACTGTGAAATCTTAAATCAGAAACACTGTAAATTGCTCCTTTACTCAGAAAAATTCACTGCAACATCTCTATGTTTTAAAGAATAACCGATTTATAAAAGGACCTCCAAAAATGTTGATCTTTCTACAAAACCTGATTCCACCCCCCCAAAGCTTTTGCTTCTCAATAAATGCTAGCAGAAATTTTATTCATAAAAATATACATTTATAAATCAAAGACATACAATTTAGAACTGTTTTAATAATGTGTGCCTGTGAAACACACCACCGTTACCACGACTGATACTAGGGTCACATGTGCTTTATTGAAACTGATAGATTCCACACCTCCTCTAATGGGACAGAGACACAGACCATAACCTTCAGTAGAACCGACACAGAGGCCACGCCTCCTTCAATGAGACAAACACAGGGACCATGCCTACTTCTCTGGGCCATATACAGAGGCCACACCCACAGGCAGGTCACACCACCTTTACTTAGAACTGAGAGACCACACCCACTTTATTGAGCCTGACACACAGTTCTTCAGTGTGGACCTTCATTTGGATTGACACACAGAGGTCACACCTACTTAACTGGAACTGATCTCAGAGGCCACACCCACTTTACTGAGACTGAGAGGCCATGCCTCCTACAATGAGCAACATAGATGCCACACCCACTTTACAGGAGCAGGCACAGATGCCACACCTACTTCAGTGAGACTGACACTCAGGCCACACCACCTTCATTTGGAACTGATCGAGACCACACCCACTTTACTGAAACTGACACAGAAGCCACACCTCCTTCATAGGAACAGACCCACAGGGGCCACACATTCTTTTGAATTGACACAAAGGTCACACCTATTTTTCTGGAACTGACAAAGGCCACACCTACTTTATTAGCAATGACACACAGGCCACACCTCCCTTGTTGGATATGACAGATCACACCTCCTTTATTCAAATTGACACACCGTCAAATGGATTGACCCAGAGGTCACACACCTATCTCTGGAACTGGCAGAGACCACACCCATTTTACTAAGACAGAGGCCACGCCCACTTTACTGGAACTGACACAGAGGACGCACCTACTTCTCTGAGGAAATAAAATGGAGAAAAGCAAGAACTACATTTGTACGCTAATGTTGCTAAATAACAAACACCAGGAACAATCGTGTGTCAGATTTGATACACGAACAGGTTTCGATTCCACCTGATTAATGTTGTTTCAAATCGCGGTATTGCGTTTTTATTAGCACATCCATGCACCGAATTAAATCAGTGAATCTTCAGCCCCTAGTGAGAATTAAAACTGAATCCAGACGCAAGACTACATTTCATTTCCACCATCTGCTGATGCACGACTGACGAAAAAAATATACCAATCCATCATTTTTAAACACGACTTGTGAGGCTTGTTGGGTTAATGAGTCCACTGAGCATTCCACACCGCTCGGTGCTCGCGCTGAAGCGGAGGAGGATGTGAGAAGCACAGGACGGACGAGTTCAGCCGGAATGAGGCGTGTGAAAAATGGGACGCCGGTATTCAAGTTTCGAAAAATTAGCAGTCCACTCACAATTAGCGTACGCAATGAGATTTGTTCCGCCGTCCCTCGGACCGGTACCGTGCTGCGACTCGTTCCTTACCTCCCCACAAAAGCTTATTTTACATTTCTGTATGGAAATGCAAGTGATAGGAAACGTTAATTTGCCATAGCAGGAGGGACAAACATCAAGACTGATGTTAAAGATTAAAACGCGATCAAGAAACTGGATCTCTTTCGTTTTTCTTTCTCTTCTCACACAACTCAACCTGTTTTTGTGTAGAAATGGTCCAATTGCTCACTCTTATTAATTCATACACACATTACACAACTCAGCACTCTGTTCAGTCTCTAATAAATGCACACGTTTGAGTCAATATCAAAAATTTGTGAAAAACAATGCGACCATCTTTCTCCAACAAGCATGATAAAACCATAGTCTAAAAACAATGGCAATCGATCACGGGGCCACGACCGGTACCAGGCTGTGGATCATTTAGTACCGACCGCACAGAAGGAATACAAACTTTGACACATTTATTTTTCAACATTTCTATGCATCAATAAATTTAGCTTGCACTTATGAGGGGCGTACAAGTCAAACCAGGACTTTGTGTGTTTAGAAAACAAAAAAGTGCAAAAACACCTGGAAAAATTCGCCATTGAAAGATTTGCATGAACCATCCGAAGACGGCATGCTTCACTTCGTCATCAGGAAACCACTACGGCCCGGGATCGTCACCGACAGACATACGACCATCGTCCTCACCAAACTGAAGTTTTCACAAAAAAATTCACCACATGCATTCACTAACATTTGTCTGCCATCTTGATTCAAGATCTCTGGATTTGCCCGCGACATGTCCGCCGATTATCGGACACATTAGCCACTTAGTACTGCATGTAGTACCACCACACTAGCCACCTGTAAAATTTACTTCTGGTTTGACTAGAACATATAACATATGAACACATACTGTATGTATTCATATACATTATACCTGTATGAATACATAGAACACTCCTGAGGTACCAGGAACCTCTGTAGCGGCCCCTTTCTTCATTTTGGATCCGCTACAAGAGGACCCAAAACGAGGACTGTAGATTGCATAAACAATTGTGCACAGAAGCACCTATTTATAAACAATAGACCTTAACGAAGATGGAACTGTAATGGATGCACATTCATAATCAATGGAAAGATACAAGTTTTCCCTCGACGCAGTCACCACTGGCTCGCACATTAGGAATAAAATTGTAATGAACAATTTTATGCACTAAACATTCAAACTTCAAATCTCTCTGTTTAAAGCTGATGTCTGTTTTTAAAAGCGATATAAAAAATAAAGCTGAAATTAAACATAATAGCAACACAGGTTATTGTAGTTAGTTATGCACGCGACACCCCCACTGACTATAGAAAAATCAAAGTGCATGAAATTGGTGCATGGTTGGGGATCGACCAAAATTGATGCTACGTAGCTACTAAAATTTGAGAAATTTGTCCAACCCAGTTTGATAATAGGCTCCTGGGGGGAACATACACTTTCTAGGGAGCCTCTGATTGGATGTTTGCTGGAGGAATACAGGATGAATCATGCAAATCCATGCTTTGATTTTGCACGTGGGTACAGAAACTTTCAAAACACCATCTCTGATGTCAAGGAGACTTTAACTTCAAGGTGCAGACATTATTTGGAAATCATTATATTCGCCCATTTTTGGATTTTCACCAGAAAATTTCCTCTCTTGAAAGCCTTCTCAAAAGACGGCTGTGTGCTTTTACTTTTCGTGTGAATACTCTAGGAAGAAGACTTAATATATATGTGCAATAATAGCAGATTTCTGCATAAAAGGGCGCTCGCGCGCAAATACAGTCAGGGTTATTATAATTGGCCCCAGGCTTAACAAGCCGAATGAGGCACACAAGCACGTGCCGGTCTGAATATCGACCATAAAAGCCCCATCACTCCAATTTGCACTAATGCCCAGGCTTGCACTCCGATCTCTTTTTCCAACCTGTGGGTTTATTGGGCAAATAAACCGGACGGCAGCACGGCTTCGACAGCAATATTAAAGCGTGCGCGAGCCCAAATGAGTTTAGACTTTGACCAAAAAGCTTAGTTTGGAGTCTGTAATTCACCCCCTTGCCATTATAGGAAACTTCAGACCAATTTATAAACGCAATAAAAACCAATTTTAGAACAGACCCATTCTCAGAAACCGAACTTACATTGCAGCACTCAGCAGTTCAGCAGTCTGTCCTACACACAGGCTTGTGGTCAGGTCACAAACAGATCCTGCTCCATATATAGGCACACTACAGAAGTCAGGATTAAGGGTTATAACACCCTGTAAAAGTGCACATAGACACTAGATTAGCATTCACACCTTGACAGTCACAGATTTAGCTTCTTCTAACCCATGCTGACTCCTCAGAATTCTCAAGAACTTCCTGAATCAAGACGATCAAGAACTTGATTGGTTAAAAGTGCACAAGGGGCGTGGCTTACAATGCACAAAAGTCCACCTCCTCCTCCATGTTTTTTTTTTTGGCCAAACCAAAAATAGTGTACAGATGTACACTATAAATAAATTATTATAGATAAATTTTATCTACATGAAAAACTATTAAAAACAATGACCTCTTTAACATTTATTTAATTTATTATACTATATATTGATTTTTTTATGTTTTTTTTTTACTCATAGTTCATTTTTAATTTATTTATCTACTTCGTTTAAGCGTTCACAATTCTTTCTTTCTTTCTTTCTTTGTGTGAATGAAAAGTTTGATGTTTTACAGTTTAACAAATAAATAGTTGGAGAGAAAGTAAAATGTCTAGTCAGCAGTTTTTGAACCATTTCATGTGTCTTATACCAAAAAGTAAAATTTTCTCACAATCACAAAATAGATGCATTAATGAATCAAAGTCTGATTTACACTTAAAAAACAGCTAAGATCCATTTAGGTACATTAAAAATAATTTTTTAATGAATATTTTTTAAAATCAGAATCACCTTTATTGCTAAGTATTGTGAATTGCATATACAAGGAATTTGTCATGGTGTGCTGGTGCTATAAAAAATACTATAAAAACTAGGAAAATAAATTGATAGAGTAATAAATAAAGATAAAGACATTAACTATACATTTAGTGCAGGGTATGTAAAAGTGAGGCAATCTTGCAGTAACGCATTGTAATGGAACGCATATGAAAGGACAATGTGAGGTTTACGTTTCATTTAACATTAGTGCTTTTGGAAGCAGATCCGAGCTGATGGTGGGTTCTTGGTATTGTTCATAAGATCAGAAAATCATGTTAAATAATGATAAAAATCATAACGCTATAATAAAGACCCATTGGCTATGCCTAACTGTCCCTGAGGGTCCTTCCAGCTGGCTTTAAGACTGACTGTCCAAAAAAATCTCCATTTCAATATCATTTGAGAGCAATTATTTGGAATCAGATTTCCACCTTGACAAAGATGTGGCTCAGAAGACTCAGAAGTCTGCTTCAAAGACTCCTGTTGGCTCTTTGTCCAACTTTTAGAACCATGACCATGTACTTTCTCATCTGAAAGATGTACTTAATAAATGTCTCGGTGTGAAAAAAACGATTTAAAATCCTTTCAGTGGAGATTTGTTGCTCATACAGGTGGAAGCTTGTTGAACAACTAAATAAATGGGGTCTTTTAGCCCTATGTGCTGTGTAGGGGAAAAGGGGGCTTATAGAATCCACCTCATTAAATGTAACTCATTATAAAAGCAATGAGGCAGGACAAGAATGAATAATTGAATTAACTCTAAAAGCGTAACTATCTCTATATTAAATTAATTAAGTGATTCTTTTAAACAGATTAGACAAAAATGATGCACACTTTTTATACATCCGATTTAAAATAGAAATACGAAGATTTTCTATTTCTGTCTTTATACTATTTATATTATATTATTATATGATTTAAAACCCATATAAAGCAGCTAAACGATGCGATTCAATGCAATATGATGCAATTGAAAAAATACGATGCTAGTCTGTATGCTAGTCAGTATGTTACAGATAGTTAGCTTTTTTTTTTTTGGTTCAGAAAAACGACAAATCATTTTGCCTTTGGACTTTTAATGCATGACCTCTTTTACAACAGGTCTTTATAGTGCAAAAACTAAAAGAAAATATGAAAAAAGATAACATACAGTTACATACATTACATACTTTTTCTGTTCTGTCTGCAGGAAGATGCAGCTCTACCTCTGCCATGTTAATCTATATTCTATGTGAGTCTTGCTATAGCAGTGGTCTCAAACTTCCCCCCCAAAATGACCCCTTCATATTAAATTGAAACAAAAGCATGATTCTATTAAAAAATAAATAAATAAATGTGAACTCGTAAAACAAAAAAACCTGCGCATGCAGATTTGACTTCGGTTTTGGCTGCGAAAGAAAATATGAAATGTCTCTTTCCAAACCTGAAAAGAAAAGTGGAAATGCTACCTGTCTGATGTGCAGAGAAAAAGTCGCCGTTCTAAAGGAATATAATCTCAAGCATCATTACACGACTAAACACGGAGAACTGTATAAGAAGTACCAGGAAAACGAGAGACAAAAACGAACCACTCAGATGCAGAGAGAGCGAACGTCCCAGCTTTTTCCATGAAGCCAAAAAAGATGCTGATACTGCAGTTCAAAACATATATACACATAAACACACACAAATTTTTTAAGTGTGACAAAAATATGTTAATAATACATTTTGAAGTAAATGAGAGCTAACATTTTAACAAATAAAGTACATTTCCAGAAATATTGCGCTTTCTACTTTTGCTTAAATGAAAAAATCGCCCTCCAATGAAATGTCAATCACAGCAATTAGCGTTTGAGGCCCCTGAACTACAGTCTCCGTAGCGCTGTGATACGTCATAATCACATAGCAGCAGTGGTGCTGAGAGAACGCGCCTGAGAAACAGTTAAGTGAGGAAAAATCTACATACATTTTAAATAATAAAAGTATAGCAAATCAACTAATAACTATATATAAATACATTGTTTTTTTTTTTAAAGTTGTATCCAAATCTCCAGTGCAAATTGGTGAATTTTACCATCACTAACACCCATACTGAGGCATTTGATATAAAATTCTTTGAAACACATTCCCTGTAGAATAAAAGCCAAATGTTAATAGATATTCAATATATTCAGGATGCATGTATCCACTGTAGCCTCACATTCTCAGTTCTTAGGTGTCAGGAGTAGAGCCTTGTGCAGTTCTTCAGTGCGGTTGTGTATTTTGCATTGTTTTTCTGCTCAGCGCAGATGCAAAGAGTGATTTTTTTATTTGCTATTGTCTTCCTGTCATCTTGAACTAGCCTGGCTTTTTTCTTTGGTCTTTTACTCACTAAAACTAGGCCTGTACAACTGCCACTTGACGGATGTTTTTCTGTGTGCAATTCTGCGTAAACGACTTGTGTGTGAAAATTACAGTTTATGAGCTTATTCTGAAGTACTCAAATCAAATCATTTGACATTAATAACTATGCCACTGCAATTGACAAACACCCCCATTCTGATCTTCGATGCGAACCTTAAGTGCAGCTCTTGACTCCTGTGTGCATGATTTTTTTCGCATTGTGCTCCTGCTACTTGATTGGCCGATCGGAGTGTAGCTCAGTGTGAATATACACGCACATACACCAGTTTATGAGTTCATAAAAAGGGCAGATATACAGTGTACCGCTTTCTCTTTCTCGCCTTTATCCGTCACTATATATAAGAACTCCAAATCACCTCACTATACCCTATGATCTCTTTCCAAACACTGTGACCTTGAGTTGATCAGCGTCTGCCGTTCTACGCTGGGAAAAATAATTGGACAAGCCGAACATCATCCACTAAAATCGAGAGGACGTCAGAATGATTGATGCATTAGAGGAGACCGGATATAATTCTGACCTTGTCATAGTGCAGTCTTTCTCAGTCATGTCTCTTTGCGTCTCCTGCACTGCACGTTGTGGTGCGTTTCCCTGTTCTAGCACAGATTTCGCACACTTTGAGCTGTACAACCCTCACCCTCACACCATCTGTTATTTATGGTACAGCTATTACATCTAGCAGCTGCACAACATATAAATGAATGTTCTTTTTGGCAGATGATACTGTATTACTTTACAATAACTCTTCACTATGCCAGTCAAGAGATTATGGTGATTGTAGAGTATATTGATATTCATTAAATTTTTTATTATGTTAGTATATAGTAACACTTAAAACATATTTTGACATTCGAGTCGTTTCTATAACATTCTAAACTACTTGCTTAGATTATATAAAGTATAATTTCCACAATAGCAACTTACTAAACAAGGGACTTGCAAAGGTGTAATTATTGATACAAAGACTGTGTACAGATGTTTATTTTGGGTTTATGGAAGGAGTCTTCAATGTCAGCACTTTCTTTTTTTTTACTGTCACAAACTAGTCTTTAGGAATGAGGCTTTACTTTTTAGTGTAACAGACAAGCTAGATTTTTTGTCTGATTATATATAAAAAAAAGAAATCTGCAGAGCAAAAAAGGGAAAAACGGATGAGTGTGAATGCATATCACTGCTATAATGTAAGTGATGACAGGGATAATCTGTTTTGTAAAGGTATCAATAAAAGGACAAAAACAATAGTAATTGTAAGTGTTGTAGTAAAAGACGGATCAACCACTTTGGGCTGTGCATTTATCAGAAAAATATATTTTATAATAACTTTTTATAACTTTGTTCAGTCATAGTTATATAGTTAGTGTCATTTATCGTCACACTATTTCGTTTTTGATTATTTTCCAATAATACAATAGTCTTTTATTTGTTTGTTATATTATAAATAAAGAGGGATACTGTATATCATCTCTAATCGAGCATATTTACATTTTTATTAATGGCATTTGGCGACGCTCTTATCCTGAGAGACTTACAAGTCTTAATTGATAAATAGTGGTACTGGTTGATTAAGACACAGACTAAGAATACAGTTATGATATACATTAATATAAGTTGTCCTATAGTAATGTTAATGTATATAGTTTTGTAATAATGTTTTTGTATATAGCATTATATTCATATTTATGTAGGTAGTACTATAGAAATGTTTATATAGTAAAAAACTTTTTTTCGGCTTCTCCCATTAGGGGTCGCCACAGCGGACCATCCACATGTTTGATTTGGCACATGTTTTTACGCTGGATGCCCTTCCTAACGCAACCCTCCCCATTTATCCGGGCTTGGGACCGGCACTAAGGTTTGTGCAACCCTAATGGCTGGGGTTGGTTTCCTGACTGGGGATCGAACCCGGGCCACAGCGGTGAGAGCACCGCATCCTAACCACTAGACCACCATGAAACCATTGTATTTATATGAATGTATATAGTACTATATTGATGATAATATATAATTAAAGTAATGAAAATATGCCACAGAAATAAAAAGCTGGTGCTCATCAATAAAACCGAAGGTTATAATATATGCTTAGCAGATTAACACTTGCTATGAAATGACTTTGAACAACAAAAAGACACGTGGATTTCACACGCATATTGTATCACTAATTGAAAATCCTTTAGCGTATGATTTCTGTTTGCATCGCTAACTACTAATTAATCACAGCTTTTACGCCCAATGTTCCGGAAACGGCTGAATTAAACACCCCTTTAAATATCAAGGCTGGCAAACGTCATTTCAGGAAGAGATAAAGCGCATATTCATCGCTCAGATGGTTCTTTCACGAGGAGCTCTTCACAGTGCGGCCTTGACTGCCTGCCACTTAATCAGCCGCCGACTGAAGAGCTTTTGAAAAGCCGCCGTTCATCACGTTAATGGGGACGCATCGATTGTGGCGCAACGTGTCTCTGAAATAGTAATGAAGCGAATTGAGAAATCGCAGATTGGAAAGCAATAAAGAGACCCAACGTTCCAGTGCTGTGTTGATAGATATTGTTTTGCGGATGGTGTTTTTGCTCTTGCTCAAGAATTAGGAATAAATATATACGCACAGAATTCACAATTGCAACTGAACTCCTACTGCACAGATATTGGAGTTTCCCCATAATGCAATAGGGGAAGGGAATCACGAGTTTAAGAATCTGAGGTGCCAATGAGTTCATTGTCTCTTGTTTGAGCTTTCAGCTTTTCAACACGATGTACATCAGAGAAGTCAAGTTCACTGTGTTGCCTGCGGGGCCATTTCCTGTATAGCTCTGGAGGAAAACGTCAATTATTGCCCTCATGTTCCTCAATTTAGCTATTACTCAGCGATTACCCAATTTTCATGTCTCAGAAGCAACAGAACGATTTTGCTTTTTCACTCCTGTACTTGACAGAGTCCATTGGTGATAGCAAGGTTCCCAGGGTTTTTTTCTCCTAATCCCCAAGACAGAGAGTGAGTGAGAGAGAGAGAGAGAGAGAGAGAGAGAGAGAGAGTGAGAGAGAGAGAGAGAAAGAGAGAGTGAGAGCAAAAGCGAGAGTATGCAACTCATGTTTGACTGAAGAATAAAAAATGTCTCTCTCTCTCTCTCTCTCTCTCTCTCTCTCTCTTTAAATAAAACTACTAGGGTATATATATATATATATATATATATATATATTTATATATATATATATACATATATATATATATATATATATATATATATATATATATATATATATATATATATATATATATATATATATATACCTAGTAGTTTTATTTAAATAAATAAATAAATAAATAAATAAATAAATAAATGAATGAATGAATGAATAAATAAATAAAAAATAGATGAATGAATAAATGCATAAATAAATAAATAATTCTATATAATTATTAGTAGATAAGCTATACTTTTATTAGAAAGTGACCAATATTTTGCATCTAGATAGATTTTTCTTTAATAAACTTTCGGAGGCACGTTCTCTCAGCACCACTGCTGCTATTTAAATATAACATATCACACTGAGGTGTTTCCTAAGAGTCACATAGAATACAGATTAACATGGCAGAGGTAGAGCTGCACGTTTCAGGAGACGTCTGCTTTTATTTTGTCTATTTATTTATTTATTTTGCACTACAAAGGCGTGTTTGTGAAAGGGCCATGTGTTAGAAGTCAGAATTGATGATTTGCTGTCTGTCTAAACCAAAAAAATTAAATCGAACTATAACTGTATTGAATTTTTTCCATTGTATTGTATTGTATTAAATCGCATTGTGTTGAATAGATCGGATAGGCAAATACACTGAATTATAACAGAATGCTACGATGCCTGTATGCAATCAAGTTAAAATGCTATTATGGAAGTAGGCAATTCCCCAACCTTCAAAGAAGACAATTATCATAATAAAGATTTTAATAAAGAGGAAGAAGTTTATTACAGTGTAGCAGTGACAGAATACATTAAGGACTTTAGGTTCATTTGGAGTCAAAAAAAGAACAGGACAATTCCTGCTCTGATATTTTATAATGTTCTTCTCGCTTGTAATGTAAATGAGTTTTAGCTTTTAAATGTAAATTAAGTGTCAGAATTAAGTAATGACCCAAATGGGTGATACTATTGTGTAGTCGGACGTCTGCAAATGGTAATCACAGTCACACACACAATTGCTTGATATTTTTATAGGCGTTATCACCCAAACACTTGTGGTTTTGACACACCTACATTACTGCTGTACCTCTATGATATTTGAGCTGTTTAGGGCTTAGCTCATTCTGCCATATATCTCGGAGTGAAATCTGGGTTGAACCAGTCTTTCATTTCTTACATAGGAAAATGTTCTAGTAGTCAAATGGCTTTAAACTAGTAAGCAAGTATATAAGTTGGCTAGTTTGCAAGTAGGATCAAATCTTTGTAAGTAAGCAAGTAGGCTATTGTGCACATAGACTAGTTTTCAAGTTTTGTTGATTTTTGTGCAGGCTAGTATACACTTAGGTTAGTCTGGAGTTTTGGCTTGTTATTTTTGCTAAGCTGCTATGCTAGTATGCAAGCACATTAGTAAGTTAATATACAAGTTAGCAATTAAATATTCAATTAGGCAGTGGTTAAGGCTCTGGGCTTGAGTGTTCAAGCTCTGGTATTGCTAAGCTGCCACTCTTGGGCCATTGAGCAAGGCCCTTAACCCTCTGTGCTCCAGGGGCGCTGTCTCATGGCTGGCCCTGCTCTCCACCCAAGCTTCCTAGCATCACTGGAATATGCGAATAAAAAATTTCACTAACCTGTAAAAAAAAAAAATATGTGACAAGCGCCCTTCTTCTTTGTAGGTTTGTAATGCTAGTATTAGTAGCTTATTGCGCTAGTAAACTAGCATGCAAGCATGTCTAAAAGCTAAAAATATGTTAATTGGCTAATAATGCTAGTATGCAAAGTGAACAATTATGATGTAGTACAACAAGGTTAATATTTTAGTTGTAACATACTTTTGTAGGCTAGTGTGCAATTTGACAACTATGCAAGTAGATTCATTCAGTTTGATTCATTTAAATTTGTAAAATTTTTCACAGTGGATTTGTTTTAAAGCAGTTTTACACAGATAAACCGGATAAAAGAATAAAAGATAAAAGAATTTGTACGATTATTGCTTAAGTTTGTATCTTATCATTGTTTCCCAGAACTTTTGTCCATATAGTCTAGTAGACTACAATAGTACTATAGTAGTCTATATAGTATAATATAATACTAGACGAATAGTAAAGTAAGCTTATATACTTCAATTCAAATATACTGGAACACTTACAAACATGGATACTATTCCACTATCATACTCACACATTAGGAAGTAATTTCCCAGGACATTTTTTTCTTTTCTGGAGCGCAAATCATTAAACCCAGGAAATGAAAGAAAATGTTATGTAAAGTTCCCTACACGATGTTCTCGCCTGACAGGCTTATAATTGAATTTCTCAAAATGTATTGACGTCTGTGACATTTCTTCTGTCTGGCCCCGGATGATAACTTGTCATCAAAGACACCGCTTGGACATTTGTATTTCTTAACCACCTCCACCGGCTCCCTGCAGACGAATGTAATGCAATGTACTGACGCTGCACGTTCCTTGTTCGAAAAGGTCACCGTTCTCTCCTGGGGCTTTACAGGAGCTGTCACACGGATTTTTTTGCATCTCGTGCTGGGCTGCCGTGCGCAAAGAGGACCACTGTGTTTTCTTTAACCCTCATCACGTGCCAATTACGGTGTGTGGTCCTGCGGGCACTGGTACTGGTGTGGAGGATGAAGAGGTGATACTGAAAAAGGATACTCTGGGGGGTGGTGCAGCGATGCAGGAGTTATTAATACGTGTTGTTTGTGTTGTGTCGGCGATCCGAATAATTGCCTGATGATTGGGAATGCGCTGTAATACAAATCCGTAATGTAGCTCATTTATTATAGCAGGAACTATAGATGTTGCTGATTTTCTTGTTTCCTGGCTACCAGTTGCCAAAGCATAGGTGGGTATAAAACAGCTTCATGGAATAACACACTGCTTCAAGAGCTATTTGATGGAAATGTAATACCAATGCTAGTCTCAAATTGATTTAGACAATGAATGAAGGAAGTTGGGAGGACACTCCTTTACGTCCACCATGCAGCATGGCTTGTATTCTGGCTAGCCACATTTTTCCACCAGAGTTCTCCTGCCAAAAGATTTCGAAATCTGGAATCTTCCAATCATGGTACAACAGATCAATAATGTTCAGGTATGCAGAGACTAGCCATCCACTGCACATTATTACCACATGATTACCACTTTATTATTATTATTATTATTATTATTATTATTATTATTATTATTATTATTATCACTTATTGACCATACTCTCACAAAGAGCCCATTGAAATGCACGAATGTCCCTTTTGTACCAATTTCTGTTATTTCTGAGAGCGGTTACCTGAGGAAGAGTCCTATATCCTCAGACTTTGCCCAAATAATTGGTTGGATGAGTTATTACTTTTTTTTAGAAGGTATTACAGAACATTGTTCTACTTTGTATGCAAATTATTCATGCATTTTCCCCTCCATAGCATGTCTCATATTGGCCTTGAGCTGCAGTTCTCTCCTTTTCTAGAAATCCCAAAAGCAGGCACAATGCAGTAGATTTTTTTTTCAGGTAATCACAGCCTCACTAACTAGTTTCCTGAAGGCAAAAAAAATCAGACCATCATCATCATCATCATCGTCGTCATCACCATCATCATCATCATCATCATCATCATCATCATCTATTATGTAATTTTTTCCTGAGATTTACAGGGTCTCTGGGTTGATCCTGAGTGTCCTATTCAGTATATATTCCATTCCTTGGTGGATCCAGGTTCTGGATCCACCAAGATTCTGACCAGAAAAGGCCGACTAGATAATTACCTTAACAATTAGTTTTCTTAAGGCAAATAAAATCCATCCTGATCTTTATCAGCATCATCATTATCATTATCATCCTTCTTCACCTCCACCTCCTTCTCCCCTTCTCTTCCTCCTCCTCCTCATCCTCCTCCTCATCCTCATCTATTACTCACATCTAGGTTCTGGATCTAACACACTCCCAACCAGAAAAGCTTTTACTAATGACTGGATAAAGATTTTTATTTCTTTTACATTTTTATTGGTTTATAAATGTAATTATTTGTCAAATAAAATCACGTTTTCCAAAGTTAAGATCTCATGAATAAAGGAAACATTTATCAAGCATTTTCTAATGATAAGTTTATACCAAATAAAAGCCTCTTAAATCTAAAGTGAGATATCTACTCAATTTAATTCTAATCAACTTTTTAAAGAAACAGCCCAATACTTTTCCACTCAAAGAAGACAATTTCAAACTTGAACTTGAGTACAATTATATATATTTTATATTATATATATATTTGTTATATAGCAATTGATTGAAAAGAAATAGTCCACAAATTTATTTTTTCAAAATATTATTTATCTCCTAACATCTCATTTTTGCAAAATAGCTGCCATTTTGGCTACTTGTAGGCTTCTTATATTTATCAGTTTTTTGGAATATACAGTACAGACCAAAATTTTGGACACACCTGCTCATTCAAAGAGTTTTCTTTATTTTCATGACTATGAAAATTGTAGAGTCACACTGAAGGCATCAAAACTATGAATTAACACATGTGGAATTATATACATAACAAAAAAGTGAACTGAAAATATGTCATATTGTAGGTTTTCAAAGTAGGCATCAAGAGAATGCCAAGAGTGTGCAAAGCAGTAATCTAAGCAAAAGGTGGCTACTTTGAAGAACCTACAATATGACATATTTTCAGTTGTTTCACAATTTTTTGTTATGTATATAATTCCACATGTGTTAATTCATAGTTTTGATGCCTTCAGTGTGACTCTACAATTTTCATAGTCATGAAAATAAAGAAAACTCTTTGAATGAGAAGGTGTGTCCAAACTTTTGGTCTGTACTGTATACACATATATTGATTCATTTTTTTATATATATATGCACACACACACACACACACACACACACACACACACACACACACACACACACACACACACACACTAATCCTTGGCCCTTTTTTAAGGTCACTGGCTAACTGACATCCATTATTTCATTTGCATATGTATGTGTGTGTGCGTGTGCATGTGTGGGCTGTAATTCCTTCTCCACCCCAAACCAAGATTACTGAAGAGAGAAACATCTGTCAGGCCCACTGCTGCTCACATTGTCCGCCTTTTGTTATGCCCAACCTTTCGCTGCCTCGACTGCAGTCATTAATTCTTCATTACTCTGGCAGGATTATAATGCCTGAAACCATTTTGTCTGAAGAAAAAAAAGGATATGCACATTACAGCAAGCACACACACACACACACACACACATGCGCAATTTTATTGTTTAATCGCCCACACAGCCATATTCTCTCTCCAGGTCTCTGCAGATATTGATAACACTATCCTGTGGGCAATGCAGAAAAAAGGGAGGCTCAGTGTGAGTGTGTGTGTGTGTGTGTGTGTGTGTGTGTGTGTGTGTGTGTGTGTGTGTGTGGCTCAAATGTGGTGTGCGCATCATGCTGAGCTGGGTCTCACCGCCTCCATGTCCTCCTGACATTTATATCTGATGTTAATTACACTGATCTGGGTTGACATGGATCAACGCAGCCCAGGGGCTTTACAGGCTCTTATCAAACACACTCACACACCCACACACACCCACACACACAAACACACACACACACACACACACACACACACACACACACACACACACACACACACACTTCGACTAATATATACACCCACACACGCTACATGTCCTGCATGCATGCAGAGATTTGTATAAACCAAACTTCATCACGTAATTATTCATTGTCTACTACTGCACACACACACTTACAAAGGATGTTCATAGATTTCCAAAAGCCTAAACTCATCTCATATCCCACACACGACCCCCAGTAGAGCCCAAACTATCAAGAAACCACATTCGAAAGCTTCAAATGTGGGTCAGCTCATCTCTCATTGGCAGGCTTCGATCACCACTGCCTGCCTGCTTGCACTCAGACGTTGATGTGACCCAAATATTAACGATCCTCCAGCTAGGGGAAAAAACTCTCAAAGCCCCCAGAGCAGAGATAGTCAAGATGAAGATAAAAGATTGTCTTTCTGACATCTCCACTTTTTTTTATCGCCGCTAGAGTACTCTTTCCCGGGCAACGCAGTAGCTGCAAGTCCACAAACTACCATGTGCATATCAAATATTAAAGAGCAGCGATCTAGATCTAGTGTTGTGAACGTCCAAAAAAGTTTGAATGAAAAATCGGCACAAGAGTGAAGGTAATATTTTTTAATGACTGAGTTTGATTGACATCTTCCCTCCCTGATTCAAAATTCAGTCATGTTTTATTTATCTAACACTTTTGAAAGTTTGCATTGTCAAAAAAATTAAAGCATTATATGAATCTAAATGTAGATTTAGATCACTAATGATGTAACCGGAGATCAAACCAGCAAGGAAAAAGTCCTTTACACTGATGATCTGATGTTTGGTGTACAAAAGAACTAATAGCATTTTGTACACTTTTCTGGTTGTATGGTTCAGAATCTTGAAGTTCACAATGTAACACTGTTTAAAATGGACACAATGTTCACAGTGGGGTCGTTTTTATAGTCCAAAAACCTATTCCAAAGGTTATGAGTATTCAGACTTAGTTTTGTACCCTCTTCAGTATTTTCTTGGTGCAGTGTTCAGGTTATAAAAATGTGCCAGTTATAAAAAAGAAAAAAAAAAGAATATATGGATCTTAAGTGAAAAAAGCAAATATCCTGAAAACCAAAAAAACAGAAAATACAGACTAAAGAAGCAACTAGATTTTATTTTCTCTGTAAATACAATGATAAATAATCGAAAAGATGCAAACAATGAGCGAAACGTCTAAAAAGGAGTGTATTGTTTTGCAGTATTTTGCTGTATAAATAATCCTTGTTGGAATCATTGCATTATTTGCTGCAAAGTTGGTTTAACACTATGGCTTCTGGGCGTATTATTTGGCAGCACTTTATGAAGCTCATACTTTAAAGTTCTGCTTGGTTTTGGCAATGATTCCTTCAAGACAAATCTTATAAGATTCCTATAATCCAAGACTAAAATCTGATCCCTGATTTGCTCACTGACAGCAGATTAATGGTCGTTGTGATCATTTTTATCTTCAGAAAAAGCACTTTCCTTGCAGAGTGAGTTTACCTACGAGGACCATCAAACCAAGAACAAATAGCTGCGCCGAACCCGATGACGCAATTAGCGGGACAATTGTTTTTGTTTGCTGTTAGCTACCGTTAGCGAAGGTCTGTAGGTGTCATGGATTGATAAAAACTCCAAGTCGTTTTCTTGTGTGTGTCAGTTTTTTGACTGTTGTACAGTCCGACGTTATGACAGCTGAGATCCTACAGTGTGACATGGGGATCGTGTTAGTACTGTCTGACAAGCAACAACTGCAAAGGACTATTAAATATCGCACAGTGTCGGCCTGGGATTAGTTCCCATTTTATTTATGTTTTAATATTCTCTGCTGCTCTGGCTGTTATTTGTGTTCATAGTTACTGAGAGCCACAATATAGTACATCAAGGGCAAAGAATTTAAAGTAATTTAATGTAAGGGAATATCTTCTTGACCTAATGACCTCTTGCTTCTTCATTATGGAACATTATGAATGATAAAACTGTTACAAAAATGGCCTATTAGTAAAATGGCTAATTCCTGCCAATGTTGGTTTTTGCTAGTAGTCAGGAAAGATATCAGACTCTAAGGTGACATGCTATATGGATTTTCGAGGCTGAAGGATAGTAATCATGTTAAGCATTCCCTGCTGAAGGGTGTGCATGAACTCACAAACCCCACATTTTTTCCTAAAAACAATCCATCCTCCACACCGGTGCTGACTCAGAAACCCAGCACACACAACAAATACTTTCCATACCCTCATCGATTCACCACCTACAAACAAAAATCCTTTCTTTCTACCTTGACTTTTCTTTTAATCCATGCTCCATTTTGTGTTACCACAAAAAAATATTAAAAAACCCACCTCCAGGGCTGAACTCTCTATTGTAGCGCTGTAATGTTGAAGTTACACCATTGGCATTTACATCTTCACAATGTGTAATGACAATGAAATTAAATGTGCTGCAATAAAAGGCCAGGATCACATCACCATGGATACCCAGACTTCCTGTTAGTGTGGTCTCCAGAAAGCCATTTTTCAACTGTCAGTCCTTCACCTTTCCTCATTGATTAACAAAAAAGTGGCGCTCGGTTGTGACCTGTATAAAAACAGAAGCTCTGTTCTCCCCCCCAAACCCCCCACCCCCTCACCCTTCACTGGCCTTGAGGGAGACGTCCGGATGTCGATCACTTGCAGTCTGTTTTTGTTTCAGGCATAGCTTTAATTAGCAACATGGATGCGCCAAAAATACGCCTGCTTAAGAACAATGAAGGTGAAGCGTATCTGTTCTTCCTCACAGAGCTTCCTCTGTGAGAACCATCATCATGATCATCGAGGCAGTTCCACAAAAGCATGCACATAAAGCTGGGAAACAGAGAGGTCATCTAAAAGCAGACTCGCAAAAGCTGTACAATACCATTAAAAAAAATGAGTAACCATGACAACGACTTCATTCTCTTTTTACCAGATAATCAGTGGATCTCTGAAATGCAGTGTTGCTTATCAGTGAAACACAATAAGTCTGTGTTTAACCAGGACTTTAAGGGAGAACGTGGGAGTTCAGTGGTTAAGGCATTAAACTTTTGGATCGTCATGAGTTCAATACTAAGTACCACCAAGCTGCCACTGCTGGGCCCTTGAGCAAGGCCCTTAACCCTTAACTGCTCAGTTGTAAGTCAATCTGTAAAAGGGCGTCTGCCAAGTGTAAATAAGTAAAAAAAACAAGCCTTAAAAATAAAAGACTAAAAAAATCTAATTTATTTGTTAATTAAGGCCTTGGACTACAATTCCCATCAGCCACTGCACCAACACATGACTGTCACTTCACTAATAACTTACAACTTACTTCTCACCCTTGTATATAAAAGGTGGTATCAAAGATTTTTGGAGACGAGCTCTGACTTTATTTATCTATGTTTACACACTGTCACCTGCAAAACAGTCCCCTTGCACTGCAATACAGCGCCCCTAGTGTTCCTGCCACTTCTGGAATGCGTGCTGGAAGTCTTCTGCGATTCGTGCCCGATCTCCTCAATGATGTCAAAATGGCAACCTTTGAGCTGGATCTTCATCTTTGGGAAGAGAAGCCAAATGTGGCGAGTAGGGTGGAGGCCGAAGTAAGATCATGTGAATTGTTCTCTGACGATCACCATGCACAAGTTACTGAACAGGTTTCACATTTTTGGGTGTTGTGCTCGTTGAAGATCTTCCTGTGTCTTCGCGCCGTCTTCCATTGATGTTCTTCCGCTCTTGAAGCTTGTGTGCCACTCAAAACACCTCGAACGACCCACTGCAGCATCACTGTATGTCAAACGTACGCCATGTCATACATCTCTGTGGTGGACTTGCCCAGTTTCTTTGTTCTAACCCACTGTCCACTGATGAAATCTCAGACACGGTAACTTGCGGTCAGAAAAGCACCAGTTACTCTATTACACTATAAAGTAGAACATTACTTATAATCACACACTCCAGTACTCATGTTAGTTCTCACTCTTCAGTGAGTCATATATATATATATATATATATATATATGCAAGTGACATTCATATTTTGTGAAACATCACCAAAAAGAAATTCAGAATCCACAATGTTCAATAAAGGGCATATTCCTGCTTCATATCCTCTGTTCCTAGGCTCTTCCACAAACCAGACCAAGATAAAGAGCTCACTAAAGATGAAGTAAGGAATTAATAAGTATCATTTTCAATTTAGGAATTATTCACATTTTTCGCACATTCTAACAGTTTTCATGATACATGACCTGAGCTCAGCTTACTCTCAGTGTGGAATCTCACATTCTCCTCCATCGCTTTTGTTTACCTGGGATTCCTCTGGGTCCTCCAGTTTCCTCAAACCTTCCCAAAACAAGGGCTGGATCATTTCTAATGTGTATCAGGTGCCCTATATCAACACACTGCCATGCCATTTAGCTTGTATTCCCACCTCACACCCAGTGTTCTCAGGATCCACTGCGACCCTGACTAGGATAAAGTGCTTTCTGAAGATGAATGACTGATACATGACTTGTCACTGTGGTGGAATACATTTATTCTACCTGTGAATAACAGAGGAAATGTGTAGACTGAGTCATTTAAAACGCACTGAGGTGCTGTGATGGAATACCTTTCTCATTGTGTCATTTTTTTTCTTTTTTTCTTCTTCTTTTTTGATTTTTTTACATACAGGGCATTAGCTGTATATAGTAACGTATTCATCATGCTATATTGCCATGTGTGATGTGACCATCTCCTTGTCTTTGTTTACATAATGTAATGTCTAGTGTCTAATGTCCATGCTTTACAACATATGATGATGAAAAGCATCTCGCCCAGTCTCTGAAATAAATGTATTAGTTTGAAATTGTGTATTTTTTAAACCATGTCTATTGTTTTTTTTTTTTTTTTTTAAAAAAGCTTTATACAATTAAAATGAAATGTAACTAAATATATAGGGTTGACAAAGCTTACTGCTGATAAAATGGCTTCAGGTTCACATTAAGATTACTCTTTACTACCATGTAACAAACACACATTTAAAATCATACATTTATTCTTGGAAGAGAAGGGGTTCTATCTGTTCTATTTGCTGCACTGTGTATAAACACAGTGTCCAGACATTTTCATTTGACCAGACATGCATGTTTAAACACTGTCTGTGTTTGTGTGAACTCTGGAGATTCATTCTGCGTGGTTAGCATTCACGGCTGTCGCTTATGGAGTTGAAGTAATTTGCAGAGGTCGGTGCTTGTACACTTTAAGTGGCTGTTGTAAGCTACTTATTGAACACTCCGCAGCTCTCCTGCCCTTCACGCTCGTTTTCACGTTCGGTCGCGTTCACTTTCAGGCGCGGTCCCGTGTCGCTGTCCGTAGTGCTGAACTTCCCCGGCGCTCATTTCTGCACTCTGTGTAAGTGAGCTATTTTAAGGAATTAATCACTGCAAGCTGTTAGAGGTCGGATTTAACCCAATTATTTCTTCAACTTTTACACTTATTTATTTATTTATTTATTTGTTTGTTTGTTTGTTTGTTTGTTTGTTTATACTTTTAATTAACTGGATACAACTTACAGGTAAATAGAGTTTTTTTTTTCCTTTTATATTTTTCCTTGTACTACATAAAACCTAGAGCAGGATACAGGGGTCAGAATTCACAGGTAGTCATGTAAGCAGAAAGACGGACGGACGGACGGACGGACGGACAGATAGATAGATAGATAGATAGATAGATAGATAGATAGATAGATAGATAGATAGATAGATAGAGCACAGAGGGTTAAGGGCCTTGCTCAAGGGCCAAGAGTGGCTAAGCTTGAACCCCCGGCCTTCCGATCAGTAACCCAGCACCTGAGCTACCACTCCCCTTATATAGATAGATAGATAGATAGATAGATAGATAGATAGATAGATAGATAGATAGATAGATAGATAGATAGATAGATAGATTGATTGATTGATTGATTGATGTGTATTCGTGTATGTGTGTGTGTGTGTTATTAATGATGTATATTAATTCAGGTGTGTGCGTGTCGATGTTATACCTGCTTATATTAATATCCCTTTTATCCATGTTTAAATAAATGAATTGCGCGTGCATACACACACACACACACACACACACACACACACACACACACACACACACACACACACACACACACACCGATTCGGTGTAAGTTTAAAAACGCGCTGCCGACACGCGCCGCCAGTTTTGGCACGAGCCTTTTTTTACGTTCCTTTTTTACGCGCGCGTGAGCAGGCGGCTGTGGGGTGCGGGGGGAGAGGATGAGGGAGGTGGAGGGTGGAGGGGGGTAAAAGGGGCGGGGGCTGTTTGACAAAGGAGAGAGGGGGAAACGGAAGGGAGGGTGAGAGCGCGAGAAAGGCAAACGAGGTGTGAAATCCGCGGTCACCGCCGAGGAGGACGCCGGATGTCTCGCGAGCAGAGGGGACAAGAGTGTGATAGAGTGAGAGTGAGCGGAGTGTGTGTGTGTGTGTGTGTGTGTGCGCGCGTGTGTGTGTGTGTAAGAGTGTGTGAGTGAGTGTGAGAGTGGACACGGATTTGATCCGAACAGCGACAAAGTGACTAATGTTCGTTCTGGGTTTCTGAGACGTGGACGCGCACCGACCGGAGCGCGCTTTTATGGCTGATCCGAGCGGCTGATCATCAGAAGGCGACAGACCTCTGGCCTTTAGGCTCCAGATAACAATCGGCTTGATTTTCCAGCTCTGAGATGCCCAGACGTCCAGCCTAAATCCTCCGATACCCTGTAAAGAACGGATTCCGCGACAAAGCGACACAACCAGCACTCAGCACGACCCGCCTGACAACCAGGTCGGTTTTCTTTCACTCATCTGCTCATGTGTGATTATTATTTTTCATGCACGGGCATCGGCATTCATTGCTCCTCACGTTTGCATCACATCCTGTTGGAAGAAGCAGGATTGAGACTGAAAGTGTGAGCTGATCAGGGTTTAATCCACTCATCTTTTTGTGTAGTGAATGTATAATGAGTTTGTCCCCCTCCATTTATTTATTATTATTTATTTACCCATAAATAAATGTATGGCTGTAGGTGCAGGCATTCGAAATGCAGATGTTGGCAAACAGAGTACAGTACATCTGCCCGAAGAGAACATCCACAACCAGTACACAGCAGTATGGAGTTCTGCCAGAGGAAGTAAAAAAAGAAAGAGAGATGGAAAGAGAGAGAGAGAGAGAGCAACAAGATGCAGTGGGAAAACTGGTGGAGGACCAAATGGAAGAATAAAATAGATGTGGATGAAGAAAGACTGAGGAAATAGAAAAAAGAGGTTGGAAGAGAGTGTCTTGAAAGGCAGAAAATATGAGAGGAAGGAATAAAACAGCGTGAAGGTGGAGAAAGATTAAAATATGAAAGAAAGAAGAAAGAAAATAGGAATGAATAGAAGAGAGCGATGTGAAAATGAGAAGAGGTCAAATGAAGGAAGGATGAGTGAAAGGAAAAGTAAAAAAAAAAACAGGGAAAGGAAAAAAATGGGAGAATAATAATGTAAAATAATGTGAAAACAAAAAGAATGGAGGAGAGATAAAAAGGAAAGAAGTGAAAGAAGAGGAAAGAACATGAAGACAAAAGAGTGCATAAAAACGTGTAATAAATGATAGAAGAGATAATGGAAGAATATAGAAGAGTAAAGAGAAGGATGACGATATGAAAGAAAAGGAAAAAGATGAGAAACTGAAATTGGATGAGAGGAACAAATGATAAATGGAAAGACTGACTGAGAAGTTAAGAAAATATAAAGAATTACGAGAAGAAAGTGAAAAGAGGAGAAGACAAGAGAGGAGATGAATGAGTAAGTAATGAAGCAGAAATAGATGAAAAGTGATGAATCGGATGAAAATAGAGTAAAAAAGAGAGGAGAGTACAGGAAACAAAACAGGAGGGAAGAGAGCAAGAGAATGTGAAATGTGAAAGAGGATATTTATGTAAACACAAGAATAATGGGATGATAAAGTAGTGCAACGAGGAATAGAAAAACATAAGGAGTGAATATAATGACAAGGAAAGAGAGTGGGATGAGGCAGGGGCAGAAGAAAAAAAAAAACAAATATAGGAAGAAAAGACAGAGTGAAGGAAAAGTGGGGGGAAAAGAGTAGATGCTGGAGTATTGAATGAAGTGGGAGGAAGAAAAGAAGCCAAGGACTTGAAGAAGAGAGAAGAATGTCTTGAAAGTGGGAAAAGAACGGAGGAAAAGGAGAGACAGTGGAAGAGCAAGCAAATGACTTCACTCTCAGAGATAAAGCGAGGAAATAAGCAGAGTGAAAGAACAAAAAAGAATGAGGGAAAGACAGAGTAAGGGAGGAATGGACAAGTGAGAATGCACTGAAATAGTACTGGGGGCAAAAAGGTTCGGGTTATCAGTGATTTGTTGAGCCGCTCATGTAGATGGATGACTGGTGACAGGAAGTGAAGAGGTGAAACGCTTTGCCGTTCGTCTCATCAGACTGGAAGAGGAAGTGAGAAGATAAAACTGATTACATGTCGACAGCAGAGAAGCTAAAACATAATACACCATCCTATCAATACAGTCTGTGAAGCAGCACCAGGAACGAATACACCACTATACTGTACACAGGCCAAAAGTATACAGACACCCGACCTTCACACTCCTTCTTCACAATGTTCACAATATTGGCTGGATAGAGAAATGGCTGGACAGGTAGATAAATGACTGGAAAATGGATAAATAGATGAACAAAGGAATAGATTCCTTTCATAGATTCCAATCATTTATCCATTCATCCGTCCGTCCTTCCATCCATCCATCCATTCATCCATCCCTGTGTCTGTCCAATCATCCATTTTTTAGTCTCGCTGTCCATTGTCACCTAGTCAGTCATCCATCCATCCATCCATCCATCCATCCATCCATCCATCTATCTATCTATCTATCTATCTATCTATCTATCTATCTATCTATCTATCTATCTATCTATCTATCTATCTATCTATCTATCAAAATCTAGTGCTGAAACAGAAATTCATTCATTCATTGATCAGAAGTACAATATATGGACAAAAGCTTGTGGACACCTGACCATATGATTGGTATGTGTTTATTGAACATCCCATTCCTCGGTTAGTCCCAATTTGCTGGTATAAGAACCTCCACTCCTCTGAGAAGATGTTCCACTGGATTTTGGAAGGTGCTTGTGGACATTTGTGCTCATTCAGTGACAAGGGTGTAAGTAAAATCAGGTTAGTGATTTGGGAAGTCCTGCACATGTTTGGATCTCCTAGTTCACATGAAGCCATTTAAAGACATTAAATAAAATGATGTGCCTCAGAGTTTGTGGTAAAAGTTTGGAAACTGTGTCCCAATACTTTAGTCCTTATATTGTACTTTAATGGAAAAAAGAAAACAGTGTTTTTTACCAAGTGCACATAGCATTCATTTGAGCATGGAGAACAAAGATCTGTGTTTAAAATATTATGATTTAATTATGTAAAATTACTATCTAAATCACATCAACTATTTATTGGTCCAAATCATCTGAACATTTCCTCAGCACTACAGCTTTGTGCTTTGGCTGATTTTGCGTCTTGCAGCTCACTTTTAAAAATCTCACTTGTAACCGAACAGAACGCAGAGGTTGTTTGGTTCACTTCCTGCAGTCTGGTTAAATCGTTTTCATGCTGCAACCGAAGCACACTACAGTTTAATTGGAACCATAACAAGAATGGCTTGCTGAGGCTCTCTCGAACCACTTTATGTCATCCCCACGTGAGTGTGACCGCTGTGTTTTTCACCTAGGCCGAAAGACAGAAGCGCACCAGAGTTTGTTTCAAAGCTGTTAAACAGTGCATATGCTGAAAACATCTGTGTATTATGTACTTAATCTGCCATGCTAGTCCGTGTGCATGAGCGGTTACTATAGAAACAATATTGTAGGACCAATTTTAAATTGTATTTGTCACATATACAAACAGACAAAATGGATAGAAAAAACAATAGAATTAAATTCATCCATCCATCCATCCATCCATCCATCCATCCATCCATCCATCCATCCATCCATCCATCCATCTATCCATGTGTCTGTCCAATCAGATCTATCTATCTATCTATCTATCTATCTATCTATCTATCTATCTATCTATCTATCTATCTATCTATCTATCTATCTATCTATCTATCTATCTATCTATCTATCTGTTCATCTATCTGTTCATCTATTCATCCATTTTCCAGTCATTTATCTATCTAATCATTTCATCTATCCATACATCCGTCCATAAGTAGAATAAAAATAAAAAATGGTATTCACAATAGAATTAAAATAGATTTGTGATTAAAAAGGCCACCCCTCCAGCCCCCCATCCATCCTGTTCATCTATTTATCCATTCAACCAATTGAATTTCTTGAGCTGGAAAAATAAAAGATAGAGTATTGCCACTGACAGTGAAGAAGCACTGACAATGGAGACTCATTTCATAAATCTTAAATAAACATCTCTTTTCACAAAACTTCACCAGAAATCTATTATGCATGCAAAGCGTTTGGCAGCCGAGTCCCTCTGTAAGCCGTTACTATAGGAACCATAAAGTATTAATACCAAGCGCGTTATATACGTTTGTGGTTTGTCTTTCAGCCAGAACTCCTCTCTGAGCCATTGTCATAAAAAATAAATAAATCAATCCCCACCGTCTGACCAGTCCGAATGAAAACAACGCTAGACTGTTTAGGAGGAACATAAGTGAGAGCATCACTTGTGTCCATAATCCTCTTTGTGCTTTTGACTGTGAAATATGAAATGTGTTGTGCATCTCTGATTCCAAATCAAGCCGCCTCAGTTCCAAAACACAAGGCAGATATTGGACAAATTGAGCGAGCTCATTTTTCACAGGCCACATATCGAATGTCAGCTTGATGACCTGTCAGTCACGGATTCGAGATCTTGTGCAGTAAGCATGCCGTTAAGTATAAGACAGGATGGATTTTCCTGGCGAAGGGTATCGACCGTGCCAAAATGGAATCCACAGGTCGCTGAGGAAAGGCGCTGTGCGTCTCGTGGGTTCAGTGCTGCTCTGGTGACTAAGAGTTCGGCTTCACTGGAAGCACAGAGCTGCCATGTCACAGCCGTTGGACGTGCCAGGAATAAAGCAGGCGACGATCGATCCGTTTAGCAAAGCACATGACCGGAGTGGAGATTCAAATCCTTTTGGGCTGCTTGTGAGAATGCAGTAGGATGAAATCAATCTTAACCTGTTCTTTCAATCTGGTATGTGTGTGCGTGTGTGTGTGTGTGTGTGTGTAGATCGATCGACATTGCCAGGTCCAGTGTGTGTGTATTTTGATACTTGTTACTTAAGTAAATGGGATTAAAAACAGTTGGAAAAAAAAAAAAAACCCCAGCAATAAAAAAATAAATAACTTTAGCTGCAAAACAGCGATTCTCCAGAGTCGAATCACCGCTGTATTTTTGCTAACGTGGCCAGTAGATATGATTTAAAAAGGCCCGATTAATTCAGAAGAACTTTGCCAAGTTGCTAACCCCAACAGATTTACAGAAAGCACCACTAAAAGGCATGCATTTTTATCAGGATGTGAAAACTGAACTCACAGTGCCAGGACTCGAGCTGCAGGACCACATCAGAGACAATGAGCTTCTGCGAGTTTGGCAGGAATCATATTTACTGGACATTTTAGCATAAAACACACAAATAGAGTGTACAGCACATCGTAATAAACGGCTGCGATGTTTGGATTGGAAATGTTCATCTCAATTAGTTGAACTACAGGAAACACTAATGTGGAAATGAGGTCTTCGATTAGATCATAATATATTGAGATGGACCCATTTCATTCCAGCTGCCTTTTTAATAAATATTTCTATTAATTATTAACATGTGTGGAAAAGCATTGAATGTTTATTCAGCATCAAGCTGGAATTAAACAAATATATATAAATATATATATATATCCATATAGCTATCAATCTTACCATCCATTATCCATCCAGCTATTTATCTGTAGTCATCCATCTATTCAACCAGCCAGTTATCCATCCATAAATCCATCCATCCATCCATCCATCCATCCATCCATCCATCCATAAATCCATCCATCCATCCATCCATCCATCCATCCATCCATCCATCCATCCATCCATCCATCCATCCAACCATTCAGTTATCAATCTATCCATACAGCTATCCACCTTTCCTGTCATCCATCCATTCACACAGCCAGTCATCCATCCATCCATCCATCCATCCATCCATCCATCCATCCATCCATCCATCCATCCATCCATTCACACAGCCAGTCATCCATCCATCCATCCATCCATCCATCCATCCATCCATCCATCCATCTATCCATCCATCTGTCTATTTATCCATTTTCCTGTCATCCATTCACCTGTCCATCCATGAATCCACTCAGCCAGCCTGATTTGTACCCAGTGCTTTAAAAACACTGTTCCTGAACCACAGGTAAAAACATTTTTCTGCAGATAAATGAGCCAACCAATATACATTAGACCGCTTTGAGGTGTTGACACTGACTGTGAAAGTAACAGTATTAGTCATACTCAAAGCTTAAACCAAGTTTTGAGAGAATTGTAAAAAAATCACTGTATATTATGTTAGCTTTGGGTCACATTTAGCCTATTTTGAAGTATAAACTGTACTGCAAATGATCAAAGCTGAGAGGCTTATAGACCTGTGATGTATTGTATTTATGTGCGCCGCTCTCTAATGGGAGCATTTTTTTTTTCACTCTAGGAGTTTCCAGAGCACAAAAAATCAATATATGCGTGGTGTTAAACCCCAAAACCTCAAAAGTACACTAATAAAGAGTTATTTAACCCTCTATTAAAACTGCTTCAGGTGACAAGTTTGGGTTTAAGATTTAGTACAGACTCTATTCATGAGGTTGAGCTCGGGTCAGGTTGGAGTAGCAGACGACTGGCATGAGGTTTATACCTTGTTTTTTTCCATGTCCTTTTCAGCTTGTTAGCAGGTAAAGTTTATTTGTGAGAACAAGCTTATTTAGCAGTAAGGGAAGGAGTCTTCAGGGTGAGTGGTAAAACACATCAGACCCCACAATATTAGCAAAAAAAAAGATCCTACCACTACTAAGTTGCCATGGCTGGGCCCTTGAGCAAGAACCTTAACCCTCAACTGCTCAGTTGTATGAATGAGATTGAAAGTTGCTCTGGATAAGGGCATCTGCCAAATGGCATAAATGTAAACATAAATGTAAGATATGCACTCACTCAGCTGTTCAGACATCTTGGGAAATTTATTCCACCACCTCGGTGCCAGCCCTGAAAAGAATCTTGTGGTGTACCTCCCCTTTACCCTGAGAGAATCCAAAGTTGTCCATGGATTCATCCGTTCATGTTTTTTTCTGAGCTGAGAAGATTCAGAAAAATTGACATTTCCATTCAGGGAGCACAGTGAGCAACTCTAACCCTAACCCTTTTTTATCCAAGGCATTGTGGGAAAGTTCCTGAGAAGAGGATGTTTTGCGATTAAAACATCAGTGCCCTGACTACTGAATTGCTTTTAACCTAAAGAAGTTCCATCGCCAGTGACATTTTTTTCAAGGACTCCCGTTGCGAAAGCGCAATCTTCAGAGGAGCGATCATAACTACCTTCACAAAATAAAAATGCCTTTTTTGTGGGCTCTTTTTTCATGTATCATCAAGAAAACATTTTGTCCAGACAAAGAGGACAAATATATCCTCACAAGCACACTCGCATAACAGCCTGCCAGAGAAAGTCTTTTGTCAGCATATTCAGTTTTTTTTTTTGTTTGTTTGTTTGCATGCTGTTCTGCCTTCATTGGCATCCTGCTGTGCAATCACGGTTGACCAGGACCACGCAAACACACAGTGATCTTGACACGTAAGCTCAGTATTCAATCGCTGTTTCAATACAACCTGTGTCAGCAAAAATAAATAAATAAATAAATAAATCAGCCAGGCTATATCGATTGTCTTTGGGGTTTAAAATGTAATCTCTATGGATGCAGCAAGGAGCAGGATGCAGGATGCAGGCTTGGCTCTCGAACACAAGCTCGCAATCACTGTGATCACTGGTCTGGTCTGCTTTGGTTTGGTTTTGCATGGCGCTGATATGAATCGTACGTTATTTTGTATAAATGTTTGATGCACAGGGCTCCATTAAGAGTGGGCATTGATTGTCTGGTGTTGTTACAGAACTCTGAAATAGAAGTGATGAGAGTGTAAATACGTACAACCTTGATGGCACAAAACACTTAGCAGGGTGCTGTACATTAGACGGCACAACAGGATGGAGCTGGAGTGCCAGAGAGAGGATAATTGAGTGTTTTTTGCTGTTCGGTTACTGCCTCTTATATATAGGTAAACAGAAATACACTTAAGAACAGCATTTACACTGACACACTGCGGGAAAAAAAAAAAGGAAAACACAGGCATTAGACCAGAAATACACATTCATCTGCATCTACCCAAATATATTCACACAGACCAAGCCAGATATGCCATATGTAACCAAAAACATGACAGGGCATGCTGTTATTTGAAATGAATCAAGGACAAGGTGATACGAAACTATACCGTCACTAAACGAATTATACAGTTGTTTATTTTTTTCGAAAAGCTGCAGTGTTTTATTCTTCCTACATCAAGAAGATCAACAAAATGCTATTTAATATTGAATGGAAATTTTGTAACCAATTATAGTTACGTTTATTGAGGTGGAAAGTCTCAAAAAACAAGTTAGCATTAGTTATCATTTAGGTTACAGCAGCTGTAAACATCTGTTCCCTCACCAGGGTCTCTCTCCTTCTCCATTTCCTCACTCTGTCTGAGTTAATAAAGCAGAAACTCCAGCTTGTCGTGTAACCGAGAAACCTCAGAGTCCTCCATTCCTATCCAAAGACTTTCTGAAAACTTACACGTTACAGCTTAACCACTGAGTCAGGACCCTTGAGACTGTTAAATTAAATGTCTGGTCGCTGAAAAACTTCACCGTTTCCACAATGATCTTCTGGCCTTTGCTTTTGTTTGTGAAGCAGAACGCATACAAATCCGAAGGTAACAAGCATAACAAGCCCCCGTGTAATTTCTTCGCCATTTAAAAGCATATGAGAATGAGTTTGTTCGATTAAACCATGTTAGGAAAAAAAAAAGGTGCACCCTGTATCTATGTGCAAAATGCGTAGTTAATTACAACGTGAAAGGACAAGTCCTGGCAGATTATCTTTGGCATTGACAGTGGTTTGGATGCAACACAGGATTTATTGACGCAAATGGCAAAGCAGACAAATCCAAAGGGCAAAGGCAGACTTGAAGCCATAAACAAGCAACGTTTCAGCCGATCAACAGAGCGACTGGACTAAGCAAAGCAACTCGCCGGAGTAAACAAACATGGTCAAGACATGAATATGGCATTCTCACTGGCAAAAGCTTGCTAATGTGGGTTGTGATGTGAATGGTGTGTATATGTAGTGAAGCAGTTATTAGATAACAATGGGAAGTATGGAGAGCTTTGGATCTGAAGGTCATGAGTTAAAATCCCAGCCACACCAAGGTACCACTCGTGGGCCCCGGAAAAAGGCCCCTTAACCCCATAGTTGTTCAGTTGTATTAATGATATATAAGGAAAGTACCTCTGGATAAGGGTGTCAATGCAATAAATGTGAATTTCTCAAGCATATCAGAGTATTTTAAGCCTCTACATTTCACGCCATTCCTCGCTACCCTTTATTTATGGAAACATAATCAATGTCAAATGAGATGCCGAGAAGCCAAACGTAACCCCATGGTTCTGCTGAGAGTGTGTGAGTGTGGAATAATGGGTCATGTGACAGATGTGTGATGAAGCATGGAGTTTGGTGTTTAGTGGAGGAAACAGGGTTGATGTATTGAGTACTGCTCATTACAGCACAATTGTTTTGGTGTTTGCTGATTAAACTTTGCTTCAGAGTCACGTTATATGAATTTGCTAGGTCATATGGGTCGAATGCTATATTATTTGTAGATTTGTCTATTTTATATTTGGCTAATAACTAGATCCGGTTTGCTCCTTTGGTTGTTGTTAACTAATGAATAAACCAACACATTTATTAAGAGGTATAAATTTTCCTGAAAAAACAGACAAAGGTGAAGATGTTCAGACCGATTTTATTTTTGAAAACAGTCTTTTAAGCCAGATGACAGCCGCTGTTGCTTTTCAGAGCTTATCAACTGTCCGCTAGCAGTTGATTAGTGTGTGTGTGTGTGTGTGTGTGTGTGTGTGTGTGTGCGTTCATTGGTTCAAGGACTTAAATCATATTCATCTGATCCGCATCTTCAGGCTTTGTGCGTCTCGTTCCCCCGATAACAGCCCGCTGTGGCAAAAAGGTAAAAGCTCTGACCGTTAGCATTATTCTGTCTCATCAATACAGCGCATTTGGACAGGAGCATTTAATCAATGTCCTCGCTTTTGCACAGTCACCAAGATAATAAGAGCAACTGAGTCACTCGTTGAGCATAATGGGACACTTGAAGGCTGTCAGATTCACCGAAGGAAAGGGGGCAGAGAGAGAGAAAGAGAGAGAGAGAGAGAGAGAGAGAGAGAGAGAGAGAGAGAGAGAGAGAGAGAGAGAGAGAGAGAGAAGAGAAGAGAAGAGAAGAGAAGAGAAGAGAAGAGAATTGGCCTTTAGGCTAGGCCATGGTGTCATGGAAACAACAGACAATGAGCTCTGATGGGTGAAAGCTTTAGGGCATTGATTAGGGTTCAGTGCGGGTCAGACAGCGCCTGAGTCATGGGGCTGAACGTGTTATTCAATATTTTACCACAGTCCTGTTGAATGAGACAATCGGATTAGTCACAAGATGCCGGTTAGTTTAGTCTAAAAATCACAGGTTCATATCAATGCATTCCTTCAAACACAGTCATTTGTATAGATACAGCTTCCCACCATCATTTAGCAATCAACATAATCCAATTAAAAAATATGTGTAACTGTTGAGACGTTAAGGGTTTTCTGTGAGGGAATGTCCATTGAACACTTTTAGATTCCAGTGAGAATGGAGTAAATGTAAGATTTACTATAGTTTTGGTTATAAGCTTATTAAAAAAGAAAAAACACTATTGAGGAAGAACGTATGTTTATAGCTGCTTTAATATAAGTGTGAACAGGTTCCACAGCATCAGCACTTGTTTTTTTCATTCGAATGTCTTCAGGATGGAAGATTTTACATTTTTTTTAAGTAAGTAAAATGACAATCTGGTAGAGAGAAATAAAACGAGTCTGGTGAGGGAACAGCTGTTTATATCTGCTATAACAACTTATTTTGTAGATTTTCCACAATGTTAAAAGTTGCTAGAACTGGATTCAACGTACATTGTGTTCTTTTTTAATTTTACTAAATAAATAATGTTGCTATAAGGAAAAAAATGGTGCATTGGTACCTGCATCCTACCATTCCTTCACTGATTATTGTTTTCCATTACCAGTATGTCACATTGCATTTATATTTTGCTATATTAGTTATTGTATGTAAATTAACAGTAACCATCAGTTTATCCCTTAATGATTGCGCCAGTGGCGTCTGTAGCAAAGGAAAACTCCTTGAGATGGCATGAGGATGAAACTTTGCGAGTTACCAGACACAAATGGGAACTCATCCTCATCTGAGTGGCACCGAATGTCCATTCATTAGAGTTTCATCACTACTGAGGTGTACAGTTAAATGCAGAACTGTTCATGCAACCTGTGGACCTGAAACATTGTAGTTAATTTTAACTGCATATTTACAGTATTTATATAAATACACCATTATACATCAATGCATTGCAGTAAAATAGACCTCCTGTCAGCTCCACACACATCTCTGAATCTGAAGGTGAACAAAGTGCTGAGGCCCCTTGGTGTTTTTTTTGTTTTTTTTTGGCAGCGCAGTTACTTGTTTTTTGGCAGAAATTGGACTTGTTCAGCATGAAATGATGATTCCACGATGCATCAAGTGACAGATTTAGAATGATTATGCTGAAGAGGATTACAAAGGGCTGTAACAAACCATGTTGGCCTGTGGACAGATGATTAGTAAGTGGCAACTGAGCGAGCATACAAAGCAGCTGCTTAGACCTTAAACATGATTGTGCAAGTGTGCACAATTTACTTGGATATCAATCCATAATAATTACTGCAAGTAAACCAAGATACAAACTTCAATATTGCATTTAAACAAAAGATCTTTGGGCAAACAATGTGACTTGACATGTGTTTGTCTGTTGGTTATTTTGTCCTGGTCTTCTGCTTTAAGGACTGGCAACAAATTTCAACTGGTTTCATGCAATTGTCCACTATGCATAAAACTGACAGATTGATGTGATCCAGCTGGCATAGAGACAACAGGATAATGTTCTGCTGGTGCAGCTTTACTCTTGCTATATTAGCAGGCAAAGTGTGCGTCCAACCCAGAAGGCAATATGAGTCTGGCAGCTCATTTTAAATGAGGGAAAATCCTTAATCAACTGTATGTCGGAGTGAGGGTGCCATCTGTTTTGGTAACTGTAGTCATCTTTCAGTCTCTTTCTTATGCGCACATTCAGATGCGAGGGAAAGCAAACCCAATTCAAGCAGACTTGTTTTCTGTAAATGCACACTGTGACTTCATTCTGCCCATATACAAGTGCATCACTACTTCCTTTTTTTTTTTGTTAAAAGAAAAAAAGTAGATTTGTCTTCACTTGCTGAAAATATTTGAAGGAAAAGAAATCCATTTTGTACCAGGTAATTAAAGTAAAGAAACAGAAGTCGACTTTGTGAATGCTAATTCTTTTGCTGCACAATTGTAACACCTGTTATAATTACACACATTTGTGCTTCAGAGACTCTCAGACTGTTACTGAAGAATATCAAACAATTGCACTCATCAAATTGCAGTTATTGGAAGTAAGATGTTATAAATACATTTTTAGAAATCAAGCATTTTTATTTAAACCATGGCATCGATATACAATACCATAGTAACCATGGTTTCTATAATAAAACAACACAAAAACATAAAATAGTTGCTAATGTCAGAGCTCTCCTGAAAATATATTTAAAATATAAAGAAAGCTATTGAAGAACTATTTTAGATATTTGACCTTGTTCTGACCTTGCCCCTGTTTGGGCAATTCCAAAATCTAATCATCTGCTCGTTCCAATGATAAGCCCTTATACATTTTTCCAAAATTCAATCTCTCGTTCTTGCTAGACGAACCAACACACTGACGGATGGACAGACAGATGGACGAAAAAAAGAAACTGTAGCTAGCAATGGTTTGGGTCTTAATTTCTTGAACATGAAGGTATAAGTAACATCTTTATATGACGAACATGAAAGAAACAATTTCAAACACTTGGCCTTGATGTGAACCTGACCCTGCTTGGATCAATTCCAAACTCAGATCAGACCATCTGCTGGTTTTCAACTGCTTGTTGGGGGAAAAGGATTAGAAATCTTGGATGGACAAACAAACAGCTGTGGTAGAATTTCCAATAAAACGTGATCAAATCTAAAAGCTCTCAAGGTTGTGATGCCAAGCGTTAGATTTAATAGAAAGAAAGAAAGAAACTGAAGCAACTAAGACAAATAATCCTTTTAAACTGTCATATACAATTATGTATTATTTTAATACTTTGTTGTAAACCAAAAAAATAATTATCTTGGGCTTTCCTTTGTTTTTGCTAAACAAAGACATTCTCGTATTTAACTATCACGCATTTATTCCTATTCGGCTCACATATACTGGTTCTATTCCTAAACATTACGATTATAAAGAACTCATGATTAAATTATTTGTACAACAGTGTAACCATATTCTAAACAAATCAAACGCTTTTCACGTGATGCATATCGGATATTACAAATGAACAAATTAGAAATATGAACAAACTAATATTAATTGAATACAACAAAACACAGAACAACCTGTTTACCACCTTCATTTACCATAGAAAAACAAGCCAAATGATAATGCATCAAACGGGTGGCATCTTTGCCTGTCCATAATCTACATCCAATCAGCTATTGGAATTAGTGCTGCTACTAACGATTATTTCAATAATTAATTAATTGGATTGGTTATTTTTTTCAGATTCATCTATAAAAAAAAATATAAAAATTCAATAAGCTGTTTTGCTTATTATAACTATATAGAACCCTATTTATGTATAAATGTGTACTTAACAATTTCTCCTTTGAACAAATTCATTCATTCTGCATTGTTTCTTTCTGTGAAAAAATAATAAATAAATAAAAATAAAGGGCTTTTGAGTATGCAAGGTGTAAATTGTGTAAATCAAGATTTGTATCGTTTAATGATAATTGCAGATGGCAAACTGACAACCACGCTTTAAAGAAATACACCGACATTTTGATTAGTTGTGAAGATATAAGCATCAAGAATATAGTCAATTTAATTTTGTATAATAATTCAATTATATATGCATACATTAAATAGACAAACATTGAAAACAAACATTTGAATGTAGTAAAGCTGCAGTAAATCACGTTTGAAAACAGATAAGTTGACTGTTGTAGCAGCAAATGCTATAAAAGAGAATGGAACGGAGAAACGCAGCAAACTAACAGGTTGAAAAAGAAAAGAAAAAATATGCATTGCTGTACAAATCCATAAGCATTCACCAAAAAAAACACAACAGTAACTAAACATGGAATTATTTACTATTACTGTTATTTTAGATTCAGTGTTTGTTTGCACCGTTGTAATTGAATCTATCGCTATGTTGCAAGCGAGGTGATTGTTAGCAAACAAACAAACAGTTTACACAATAGCACTTTATTAAACTATACTATTTTACATGATGAGGATTATACAGGTTTTGCTTCTGATGTTTCGCTGTCATCCGTGACACTGTTTTCTTTTCCTGCTTCCAGTTGATGTACTCTTTATTTCGCAATATCGGCATTAGATGACAACGTTTTTTTTAGCGATTATTATCGATTTTATCGATTTGTTGTAGCCCTAATTGTAATTATATCATGTTTTTTTTATTACTGTCAGAGATACAGTATAGCATACAGGGTCATTTATATATAATGGTGTTGGGTAGTCAAGGTTGGGATTCGGTTCAGGAAGACCATGAAATGCATTGAAGCGAATTCAAAATAAGTTAAATTGCGGGTGGTTCTAATTCTATTTCCTGCATTTTGAGCTATTTACACTGTTAAAAAGTTGGATTCTCATTCAGAACACCTTCAAGATCATCATCAGTTTATTCACAGCTTCCCAGGTACACAGTTTCATCTCCTCCATTGTTTGGGAGTCTGTTCACGTAGCAAACGAAACCCTTGGAAGCAAAATGCCGCTTTTTTGCTCACAATTTCTCCCTGGCAGGAAGAGAATAGCGTCTGAGTAAAGGACAGTATGTCTGTACGGCGCTGACGGAAATAGCTTGTCGTTTCTGTGGCAATGTTTATCAGTCCCCCCCTTTTTCTTTTTTTTCCAATTTCATGCTTGGGAAAGATAAAATGGCTTATGTAGGGCACATTATATTAATCTAGAACCTCTAAATACTTGCTGAATTAGGCAGCTGCATGAAATATTAACGCCTTGTTCACGCCTCAGTGCTCTGTTTATGTGAAGTTTTTACTCCACTGAAGTTGCTTCAGAAACACCGAGATAATACGTGTTCAAACAAACGCTTTGATCAGATCCGAGTTTCCTTGTTATATATTTTTGACTTTGGTATGTCTTTTTTTTTTTTTTTTTTAACATGACCTATTTTTTCCCCCCACATCACACTGTTAGGAGATAATCTCTGTTTACGGTTCCTCCTGAATTTAGCTTTCCTTCCCAGAGCTGGCATTCTGATCAGCATGCTGCTGTTCCCTTCCACCATCTGGGCTCATCACGGAACATGATTTTGATCTCGACCGAGTATTCCTGGATCTCTATGCAGCCATGCTTTAAATCTGATGCCTGAGGGTTTGTGTTCGTTGCCTCAAAATAAAAAAAAGGAGCGTGAGAAGGAATGACAGAAAAGCCTTCTAGGCAGTAGATTTTGATATTTGGATGATTACAGTGACAAAACTCTCCCGGCAGAGTCTGTGAGCTACGTGCCAGGCCACGAGGGGCGAACCACCTCATCTGTTTATCCTCAAGAACGAAAACAAGAGGAGCAGAGATGAGGGCGTGCCTTTTTGCCCAAGTCTTTCATTAACCGTAGTTCAAAAGAAAACCATAGGTTGCTCTCCAGGGACAGTTCTATTGGGCTGTGTGGAGAAGGAATAGCTTCTAATATTACTTCAGTGGATGTGTTTGTTGTTGGTTGTGGTTGCACTCAATCGTGTGTGAGTTTTTTTTTTTTATATATCATTTGTGGCCTCTTTTCTTCCTCTTTCCTTTTCTTGTTTCTCTAGCTCTCTCTCTCGCTCGGTGTCTCCACCTGACAGATTGCACAGCTGATCTTTTCTAACGAGATGCCTGTCATAGATCGGTGCGGATGAAAGCGAGGACAGGAATAATAACCCTGAGAGAAATGACAGCATTGTGCTCTTTCTACCTGATATATTGATGGTGTACTCGGAGCCGGTCGAGTCACTGTTTCATTAGAAGTCGTCTCACAGCCGTGGTATAGCCATATAAGCTGGCAGTGTATTTGTAAACAGAGCTTTCTGTCGAGTGAGGAATACCTATAGGCCATAGGTAATTTTTTTTTGTCATTTTCTTTCCTGTGGTTTTCTTTTTTTGCTTGTAAATTGGGTCTGAGTCACTGATGGATTGACGGTGAAAATGTCAACAGTTTTGAATAATGCCTCATATCACATGGTCTCATCGATTGCATAATAAAAACAACTTAAACTGAGATAGATATACAGTAGTGGACAGTTATGAAGTAAACGTAATTTTGTTACTATACTAAAGAAGCTTTTCCGTGTTTTTATGTACTTTACTGAGGTATTTCCATTTGGGGAGACTTTAACATCACTGCATTTTAAAGTCATATATCTTACTTTTTTTACTTAACTACATTTTTGGTGAATTGATCGTTCCTTTTTATTTGTGATTGGATAAAAACATAACTTGTCAAGCACGCAGCAAACCACCAATCAGGATCGAGCGTGCGTGAACTTGTTTTGATTGGCGCTTTGCAACTGTGACTCTAAGTAGTTGAAACGAAGGTTTTGGGCTCATGATAATTTTAATAGATACCAATCAGTGTTTGACTAATTAATATCATTTTAATAATAGATTGCTGTGCTAAGAGTAGCATGAGAGTTTTTTTTTCACATAAACTGAGTTGAGTCTTGTGACAAAAATGATATATTGGGAACATTATAGCCATAATAAATCTTAGCACTTGTTTAAAGGAAGCACTTTTACTTTTACTGGAGTCATATTTTACCGAGTGTATCTCTACTTTAACTCAAGTACATGGTTTGCGTACTCTGTCCACCACTGATAGGTAGCTGCATTCACGGTTTCTAACTTTTCTAAGGTTGGTGATATGCTTTCTCCAAATACCAAGCAACTATTGTAACCCTTACAGTCAAGATCTAAATTCATGCGTCTGCCATCTGTCCTTTCAAGCACTTTGATTGGATAGAGTATGCTTTGGGGAATTTTTTTTTTTTGGGTGGTGGGGGGGGCAGACAGAAAATCATCCACTTTGTCCTTGTTCATTAACATGATGACTGTATTCCACATGCGATTTCTCAATCACTGCTGATGAGGTGTTGTGATTGCGTCAGAGAAGCAGGCTGAAAAATATCAGCCCATATGGAGATCTAAGGGGAGTTTTATTCTGTGTAATCATCCTGTCACTGATTGGCTGCCTGAATGGCTTGTGCATTTTCTTTCCTTTTTGTTAGTGCTGTTGGTGCTTCATTGTACAAAAATCCAAAATCTCATATATTCAACCATCCATTAATATTCGATACTGATTATCCTACATATGGTCATAGGAAGCATGGCCCAGTGTTCTTCTCTTCGGATCTGTTTAATTCATCTTGACACACCGACCTCTTTATGGAGTTTTTTTTTTTCAAAGTGAGAAAGGATGGATCCATATCAACAGCCTAAAGATTTATAAAGTTACTGAGCAAATTAACTTTGAAGATGGATTTGGACTGTAATTAATATCAGCAGTCTACTACAATGGCTCAAGACCAAATATTGCATAAACAGTTTTGCATTTAAGCGCCCATTACTGAACAGAACAACAATGATGGAACTGTAATGTCATTAGGGACAAACTTACAATTATAACGAATAACATTATAGGCACTAAAATGTTATCTCCTTAAAGCTGTTTTAAAACAATGACCTATTGTTGAAAGCCTGGAGGACTCAGGGCACAATTGCACACACACACACACACACACACACACACACACACACACACACACACACACACACACACATTACAAACACTTTGAAATGGCAATTAGCTTACAAAACATATAATAAACCTATGCATTGTAGGAACATAGTAGCTTAGTGGTTGAGGAGATGACTGTTACACTGGACGGTTGTGACTTTGAATCCCAGCACAGTCAATCTGCCGCTCCTGGGCCCTTGTGCAAGGCCCTTAACACTCGATTGCTCAGTTGTATAAATGAGATAATTGCTAGTCACTCTGCCAAATGTAGATCCAGCTTGAAACCTGTCACACCTTCAAACCATTACTGTTAAACTGTTGTTACACTATTTTTTGATTAAATGACAGACTGCTTTCTTGTTGTGTGAGAGACATTTATTAGGTTTTATCAGGATATACAGGTTATTTTTGCGTTTTGCAGCATTTTCTTTGGTATCTTGTACTGTAATTAATATCAGTACTGTAATATCTGCTACAATGGCTCCGGACCATTGGTCACAGGTTGCATTTAATCATCTATTACGTATATAATCGTCTATTTCTTACAGTCGCCACTGACTCACTCATTAGGGACAAACTTACAGTTATTAGGAACAATCTTATACATTCTTATAACTTATACATACTTTATCACTGTAAAAAAATAAAAATGAAGTGAATTGAAGCTGGACTTCTCTAGTAAGATCATATAATCAAAAAATATGCCTAAGAAATCAGAAGCTAGTAGAAGCTCCAACTTGCTATGAAACCATGTTAAAAGATATAATCTAAAAAAAAATTAAAGAAAAGGCAAGCACACTTAACACAGTGAGTCCATCGAGGAAAGCTGGAGGTTATATTGCACTGGATACACACAAAACCTCTCGTGTACTATTCCTGCCCAGGGCTACGTCTCCCACATGCTGTTTGGTTTCTCTCAGCTTTTGGATTTAGGATTTGTGCAAAGGTTGTTGTTGTTGCCAATTACTACTGACCTTAATCAAAAGCCATGCAAAATCTGTTGTGAAAGAGTGTGTATATACACATATCCAGGTTTTTCAGAAACGCAAAGATTACATCAAGAAGAGAAGGACATCAGTGCATTTTTATTTTCATATTTGAAGTAGAGTTGCTTGCAAAATACAAATGGATTCCAATGAGTCACGGTTAAGTCACAAGTCTCAAAGTTGCTACAAATATACTGTAAATGTCTTCTATTTCACTCTTATCTGTCAGGTTGTTATCATGAGTATGGATTAATTATTTTGTGCTTGCGCATGCAAACCCGGGACCTTCAACAAAGTCAGTTCTCACAACACACTCTTTACTTTATTATGAATATATGGGGGAAAAAAAACAACCTTTCTGGTGTGCTGATAAACAGAGATGTACGTGCACACATCCTTCACTCAAGTTGAAGTACAGATTCTCATGCCTTTAAAAACTTATGTTCTAAAAGTTGAAGTTCTGACTACACTTTTTCACTAAAGTTAAAGTAAAGAAGTTTGGGCTCTGACATGTACTTAAGTAAAAAATAGCCAATTGCAACTACCTGTTTTAGTGTCACGTTGGGAACTGGACCTCACATCATATTAATATATTAATACAAATCTATTTCAAATGTTGTTACCTAATGAATGTATCCAGGCTGAACATCCACCATATAAAACACAAGCATAGCAACGATGATGATGATCATGTGATCAGGAATGTCTTTGTTTTCAGCCATGTTTACATTGCGGATTCCCTCTGTCTCATCCACATCAACCCCATAATTGTTGTTTATTTCTACCTTGTTCATTGTTAGTTTCGTAGGCTAGCCTTCATCTGTGGTGTGTGATAACCACTAAATGACACACCACTGGTAGGTTAAAAAAAAAGCGCAATAAGGTTGATGGGCTGAAAATGGTGTGCAATAAAAAGAAAAAGTATTGATCATGTAACCATATAGATTAAAACTAATGTAACGAGCCTGGTTTGAAAATCAAATGAGTATACATTACAGATGTTTGTGTAAAAATGTGAAAGTAAAATGTTGTCCGAAAAAAAAAAAATTGTAAAGTACTGAAACCACCAAAATCTATTTAAGTACAGTAATGATACGTATTTGTACTTCGTTACTTTCCACCTCCGCTGATGAGAAACCCGAACTGCATGATGTAGTAGTTTATACACAAGTCCTTTATAAAAAAATTGTAGCTCACTGAAAAATCCCAAAGCTGTGATATTATTTGTGTTTGTGACTGTCACACTATCAAGAAATAGTCCTTCTTGATTTTGTGTGTCAGGATAGAAGTCATGCTGAATTGCCAGAGACACAAATTTCTCTGAGGTTTTTTTTCAGATTTTTTCAAAATTGAGGAATGTACTTGCAGACCTGCTCCCAGTGCTGATGTTCCCCCCTGAATCAGAATCAGGCACTACACACTCACTCATTCTGGAGGAATTGTAAGAATTGAGTTTATATAACTGATCTTTTTTTTGGGCTATGATCAAATCCTAGGATCAAGGTCTGCAGTTTGGCAACTACATTAATAAAATGTTCTAGCCTGTAACCTGCTCTCTAGTTCAATCCTGTTATAGTAGAGCTAATTCAAAGGTTTGCTGCAAAATTAGATCTATGCAAAGCTTTCTATCGTTACCTCTTCAATCTTCTGAGATCTCAGAAGCTCATTTTTTACAGTTTCATGTAATGCCTTTTGGCATCCACAATGCACCCAACACTTTTTAAACACTGTCTTGTCTCTTTTTATTTGTCCTTTGCAAATGAATGATATACATGTCATAATTGTTGGGTGAAAAGGTCAGGACAAGGACTGTGAAGACTTGTTGAAATTTCAGGAAGATTGGGATTGCCAATTTGTGTATTTTGTAATTGAATAATTTCTGTGTTATTTGCCACACTTATATGAGGCACAATATTCGAGTTTTCTAAATATATTTCAAGGATTTTCTTTGTAAACAGATTAAACACAATGTTGCTCGAAAGCCAACATGGTCCCGTTTTCTCTTTCTTCTCGTCTGTTTTATTTCCAAGCCTAATTAGTCGCTCTTCTTGTTAGGTAGATATTTTTCTTTATTATTTCAGCCTTGCTCTTTCCCAGAGTCATTTTCAATCTGTGCTCTTTTAGCCTTTTGTTCAGCGACTTTGTTCAGTGTTTAATTTACATTTTACTTCCTCACCAATTTTATGCCCCGGCCCAAATCTTTGCTCAAGATCTAATATTATCCAACTTTATTTATTTATTAGTGGCTCACCTCTCTGTTGATGCAGCATTCCACTTTTTCTGAATTTATATCGATGCTCTACCACCAGACACGTCTGAGGTAACGGATGTTTTGGCAGCGATTTGGCATGGTGACTTTGTTTCAGCCTAATATGTGACTGACTCAGAGCTGACAATCTGATCAGCATGTTGTAGTGCCTGTCCTCCATCTGGGCTCATTATAGTACGCAATTCGGGTCTGGATATTCTTAGATTTACATCCTCTCTTGTTTTTAAAACGGTGCCAGAGGCTGTAAGTTATGGGTGTGTGATTTTGTAACCACGTCTTCATCAAAGAAATGAAAGACTGAGTGACATAAAAGGCAGTAGATTTTGATTACAGCAAGAAAGCTTCTCCACGGAATAGCAGAGCGGCAAAGAAAAAAAAAACACTACACCTCGTCTATTTATCCGAGAAAACATAAAAGAGACAGAGCGAGAGATGCGAAGTGAAAAAGAACTCCGTAAGACTCCATGTGCACCTCTCTTGCATACATCTTTAATTAACCAAAGCCCGAAACAGAAACTGTGAAGCGTTCTCTGCAGAGGCTGTTCTATAGGGCTGTGTGACGCAAGAATGGTTTCTCAATCTGTCTCAGTCTGCTTCGGTTTGGCTTGAAGTTCTCTGTCAGTTAATATCACACGGTCTCTTTTCACTTTCTCCACCACGATATTCCATTTTCACATACACTTGCTCATGCATTAGATATCTGATTAGGCTCCTAAGGTGTGCACACAGTCTTCATTCTTTTCTTATTTCATGCCGCTATTGAATTTTGAGAAGAAAAAAAAAAGGTCAGAAAGCTGCGGATTAATTTTCGATCAGCAGCTCAGACAATGTTGCCAGCTGTAATTCAAATCAAATTTGTATTAATGTGTTCATTCTAATACTTTATTGTTACTATAGTAACTATCAATTCACAGGTAGTTAAAGGCCATGTTTTATCTAGGGCCATTTAGCCATGAGCTCAGGAGAATAATTAAGAATGAAAAGAATACTTTATACTGCTCAGTTACAGTTTTCTTATCACTGGAAAATGTTCAGGACAAAAAGTTTTGGTTGGTGGTTTCTTACGAACATGACAACATAGAAATAATAGAGAAAATTGACCTGTTTATAGAGTCTATATCAAAAGTGATAACAGGAACTAACTTGTTTCACAATGACAAATTGTTGTGTACTATGAGGAATAAAGCCCTTCAAGACCCGCTGATATTAAAAAAGAATCAACTTTACACCAGGCTACATCACACCACTGGATTGTTGGTCATTCCAATAACAGCATGTCCCGAAGTGTTTTATTTCTCACTCTCTCACGTCTTTCTCATTCTATTCCTATTCCAATAGTCACCTCTTTCTAATCCATTTCCTTTTCACAAAGTTATTCACCTCTCGTTCTGCACCTGTGTCTTTCCTTTCCCTCTCCAGGCGCTGTGTGTTCTGAGATGGCATTTCTCCCCTTTTGGCTCTCATTTCTGGTGGTGCTTCTTGTGCTATTGCCCATGCCCTGCATCGGATGTCCATCTGGCTGCCGGTGCTACAGCCTGACGGTGGAGTGTGGTTCCATTGGACTCAAAGAGATACCACGGGGCATTGCTCGTGGAACACAGGTCATTGTTTGCAAACAGCATAGTTTTCTACATAGCAGGATTATATTCCCTATTCAGTGGCAGTATCTCCTGTTTAGGCCCAGACATACGCTATTAGATTTTAAGTCAAATTTATATATGGAACAACAGATGTTGACTAAACTGCAACAATAAAAGTCAAATAAAAAGTAAACTTCATTACATGCATCAAAAGCACAATATACAATAAAAAGACTGGACATATAAACTGCCTAGCAGAAATCTAATAAAAGAGAACAATATAAAAGCAAAATAAAACGACAGCACAAAGCAATAGGGCGGATTGAGAGCAAATTAAAAACGGACTGCTCAAAATCCTTCGGGTAGAAACGGGAAGCTAGGTTTAAATTAAAGTAAGGAATGAACAAATATTGGGTTTGAATCAGAACAATCATTTACATTGGCAGTATCTGGGAATCAGACCATGATGCAGGAGCTGTGCTTCGCTCTTTCCTGTTTGTTTTAAATACTAATTAAAATATTCTGCCAAACTCATAAGAAAGATAAATATCAAATCCATGGCATGGGTTCTATCTGATGCCTCAAACAATGACACAAATATAATTCTCCTCCTCTATGTGAGCATATATACTGTATATTTATTATTATAGATACATTAACCTGTACTGCAACTATAACACCACACACCGTTTAAATATTTATAAGTTTCTTTACACAGGTTACTCAAATAACCTGAGGAACCAGTGCCATACAAATGAGCTGATGTTGCGCCGCCTGTGTTCATTTCCACAGAAACAGTATGAGAAAGAGAAAGAGTTTGAGCATGAGCAATCAATTAAAATAATGAATAATGCAATTGATATAGTGTTGATAAATTGGTATAGACAAAGCGAAAGACCCATACGTGCTCACCACTGTTCTCTCACACACACACACTCTCTCACACACACACACACACACACACACACACACACACACACACACACACACTCAAAAAAAAAAACTTTCTAATGCAAATGCTGCCTCTGCCAATTGAGTTGTTTACAAGTACCCGCACTGTGGAGACTCTGGGGAGAGCGTTTATGAAAGAGTCGATTCATTGCCTAAAGCTTCCCATTGATCCAATTCTCACCCGCTGAAAGAAAGCGCCTTCATGATAAGCTACCTTCTAGCGAATATTGTTTATTGTGTAAGTGTCACTCACTGAACCACCACTTGGAGATTAATAGAAATCTTTTTATATGTTCTTATATATTTTGCCTCCAGGGCTCGAAACTGATAAGAACAAGTGAACAAGTATTTTTTGTTCTAATGAGTCTATTGATACATTGGCCTTGAGGATTGTTGGCAACAATGGCAAAAAGAAGCAAAAATGCATCCATTCTTTCATCTTTAGTAAACCCTTTATTCTGGCCAGGGTCATGGTGGATCTGGAGTCTGTCCTGGGAATCCTTCTGAATGCAAAGCAGGAATATGTCCTGCCTGCAGAGATCAAAACAAACAAACAAAAAAACACTAAAAGCTGAAGTGATTAAAAATATTACTTTATTGTAGTGGTCATGTCATGGGTTGGGATATGTTAATTAGCACATAAAACATCAGTTCTCAAAGTTCTCAAAATATGCAGGCATAAGGATGTGAGCGATTATGACAAGCGCCAAATTGTGATTTGTGGATTACTGGGTCAGAGTATCTCCAAAATGGGTGGTCTTATTGGGTTGATGGTGTTTTAAAGAAGGACAAATGGTAGACCGTTGACATAGTAATGGATGCTCAAGGCTCATAATGTGCATGAAAAGAGAAGGCTAGCCCATTTGATCTGATCCCACAGAAGAGCTACTGTAGAACAAGCCATTCCAATCAATCGAGGCACTACCTTGCAGCTTGCAGAACTAAAAGGATCTGCTGCCAACATTCTTGTGCCATATACCATAACACCTTTGTATGTATTTTGAAACCCATGCCTCGGCGGGTCTGAACTGTTGGGGAATTTGGTCAGAGATTTTCGGGGACCTAGAAAATGTTAAGTAAGTGGATTCAATGTTATGATTGATCTGTGTAGTAGGCCAGTTAATTTTGTGGCACCATATACATTTTCACATTCATTTACACTTCTGTAAATACTGGACCAAAACAGTAAGCAATTCACCTACAGGAATTTATCATTCATAAACTGAGCAGCTTTGTGGTTAAGGGCCTTGCTCAGGGGCCCAGCATTGGCAGCTAGGTATGGCTGGGATTTGAACTCATGACTTAGCTAACACCTCAATGTCTGAGTGGTGTGAAAAACAGAGAACCTGGAAGAAACCCACACAGACATAAGGAGAAATTTTAATACATGAGACAGAGAGCACAATTTGAATTCAGGACAGTGGAGTTGGAGACAAATGGAGACTCCTGAAAAGAAATCTTTTGAAAAGTTTGGATTTTGCTGGTATTCTGAGTATTTTATTTTAAACTTTACAATTTTGCTCATCTTCACAATAGTGCCAATATTTCTAAGAATATTGATTTAGATTTTGTACCCTTTTACAGACTATCTTCCTCCAGGATAATGCCATTGGTCAGATCCGGGCAGAGGACCTGTCTGGTTTGGGTCACCTGCACTATCTGTACATGCAGAACAATAGCATCTCAGCTTTGGAGACCAATGCCTTCATGAGTCTAGGCCAACTGCTAGAACTTGCGCTCAATGGCAACCGCCTCCACCTGATTTCCGCCGATGCCTTTCGTGGTCTTGAGCACCTGCGCATCCTCTACCTGGCAGGGAATCACATTAACCGGTTGGACGATTACACATTCCGTGGATTGCAGGTGTGTGTATTTGTGTGTTGTTTCTATTCCTGAACATTTGAGCCCTATTTGAAATTTGTACACTGTGACGAATAATTTCCCTGTCAATTGGAGTGTAGTAAATGTGACAGCATAAATATGCAGATGGCCGTAAACACTGCTGTTAACCGGACTGGAACAAAATGTAAGCAGAAACTGTGATCATCAGAAATTTTAATGAAAGTGTTGGTTAGGCTGATGACAATGATGAACATGATGTCTAAGGTAACAAGAATAATCACACTGAAGATGAGGAGGAGGATAATGAGATCTTTTTTTTTACCCCCCAGCGTCTGCAAGAACTGCACCTGCAGGAGAACATGATGGAGGCGTTAGATGAGCAGGCTCTGATGGGCTTGTCTTCTCTGGCTCTGCTAGACCTCAGCAAGAATAACCTGCGCACACTAAGTGCTGTCACTCTCAGACCCCTCATCAGCCTGCAGGTGCTGCGCATCACAGGTACCTTTATAGACACATGCACAGACTTGCACAAAAAGGGAAATAAGTCAAGATGTTTAAACCAGAAATTAAGATTTTTTTTTAGATCACAAACAGGAGCAATATTAAGTTTAAGATAAAAAAAGTATAGATGATGAGCATATTATCTTGGGAGGAAAAATCTTTATTTGGAAGAAAGAAAAGACATTTTGCAGACAGGGGAATTAGACCGGTATCCAACAAGAACTGACTCTCCAGCAAAAAGTGCAGCGTTTGAAATAAAGTTGCATAGGATTTAAGGGCAAGAGTTTTTAGGGTTTTTTCTAACCTAGTTGACCTGTTTTCTGCTTTTTTAATCACTCCCATATGACCTTTTACATCAGATGATTTGTTTTCTTATAGTAATTGTTAAATCTCGTTAAATCTGGAACCTTCCCCTTCTCCTTCTATGTTTCAGTTTCCTTTTTTTGATTTATCTGCTAAACCCTCTATCTCTTCTCTTTCTTCTCTCCATCCCTCTCTTCGGTTAGATAATCCATGGCGTTGTGACTGCGCTCTTCACTGGCTTCGCAGTTGGATAAACACTGAAGGCCAACGTTTGCTGAGCTCAGCTGAGCGGAGACTACCATGCTCTGAGCCGCCACGCCTCTCGCATCTGAGTCTGGTAGAGGTCCCAGCTAATAGTCTGGTGTGCATCCCACCTGCTGTGCAGCTTGAGCCAAGGGAATTAAGCGTACGTTTGGGTGAAAGCATCCGTGTGTCTTGCCAGGCCTCAGGTTACCCACAGCCTCAGGTCACTTGGAGGAAGGTGTCCTACGGTAGAGCTCAGCTATCACCCCGTGGCCTTGTGCAAGAAGAAGGGACAGATGGAGACAGCAGGAAGCAAGTGACACCCAGGCCTGGCGGTAATGGAGTCAATTTGGGAAACCGTGGACCAGCAGATGATGGTGGAAAAGACAGGGAGAGCTTTGATCAAGACACAGGCAGTGGAATGCTGTTTTTAAGTAATGTTACAGTGGCCCACGCAGGACGCTATGAGTGTGAGGCTTGGAATCCTGGAGGGGTGGCACGTGTGACCTTCCATCTTGCTGTCAATGTTTCATCTTCATCGTTGTCATCATCCTGGCCTCACCTGCACCCCTCTTCATCCTCATCATCCTCTTCGCACCACCACCCATCCTTGGGAGATGTTAGCCAGGAGCCACTGTATGAACTGGAGAGCATGGACTTCAGTGCCCTGGGCACAGCCACCCAAACAGCCATCGCTGTGGGTATCTCGCTCCTTGCACTGACTGCCCTACTGCTGCTGTGCATGATCTACAGCCGCCACCGGCAGCGCCAAAAAGAGGATGGTGCCTTTGGCAAGGAAGAAAGCATTCTCTATGTCAATGACTACTCTGACGGGCCCACTACATTTGCCCAACTTGAGGAGTACCGGGATGAGCGTGGCCATGAGATGTACGTGTTAAACCGGGCCAAGCCTGTCCTGCCTCCACCACCCACCTCCATTCAGCATGGGGCACCACAGCCTCGAGAAGCACTCCAAGGCCAAGGCACTCTAACTTCTACCATTGGACCACGCAGAGCCCCTGCAGAGGGCATCGAGGGTCCACCACCAGACCCAGAGGGACTATTTATAAACCAGAGTCTGCTTTTTGACACACAGATCGCATATGAGATCCACTGCTGAAGAAGACTTGAAGCAGATCGATCAGAGAAGACAGTCCATAAGAACAGCTCTTTGTCTATTGGGCTCGAAGTCAGCCCAGTGGGATCTCTGAATGGTTTACCTATTTCTATTCTATTTTTGATTAATGTTAGATAAAAGGGATAAACCAGAGTTTGTTTGCAAAAGGATTCAATTACAGGCACACCTTGCACAGGACAAAAAAGGATACAGACATTTATGTTGCTTGACATAACGCTTTAAAATTCAACCTTCCAGAAAACAAACAAGGAAGGCACAGTAGTCTTAGTGCCTCACAGCTGAAAGGTTCCTTGGTTTGATCCTGAGCATGGATTGCAGAGTTTAAGTGCATGTTCTTCATGCGTCCTTATGGGTTTCTTCCCACCCTCCAGAAACATGCTGGTAGGTGGACTGGCTGCACTAAATTGGCCCCTACATGTTAATGACTGTGTGAATGTATATGTTAGTGGTGCTTTTCTGATAGACTGGAGGGATTTTCCTTTCATACGCCCAGTCTTTCCTTGGATACGCTCCACAACAATCAAACAGATAAAACGATTGAATGCCACCTAAATACCTTGATCAGTCAGATGAACTGTCTGAAAAGACAACCAGCATAGTGGATATTTTGTTAATAATCCACAAAATAGAAAAGTTTAAGGATGTTTGAATAAGCTGCTATATGATGACAGGCACTTATTTGTTTTATTGTAAAGGGGAAAGTCTTTTTTTCATTGTGTGTCTAACATTTTATTGTTCTATTCTTTCAGCCAGACAATATGAGTAGTCAATTATTCTGACTGTCTAGTCATATTATTTCTTTTTATTTTGACAGACCTTTACTTCATTCGTACCTACAGATTTTAATGCACAGTTTCTTGTGTGTAAGAAGACCAGTGATTCACTGAGAAAGAGACAGAGTGAAGTAATGTCCGTGTTAGTGATAGCCAACCAACTATTGAATTCAATGTCTTTAATTAGATTGCTCTCTCTCTCTCATCCTCTTGACCTCTATTTAAGTAACACTGTGAAAATAAACGTTCTAGACACTAGATTTCCTGATCAATTACCAACATCTCTCTAATTGCATTGTGCTCTGTATGTCTCCAGATGGCATTTTGTATGACATTATAATATTGTTCTCTGGAGTGTAGAGGTATTCTTGCTTTTTTTAAAAAAAAAAAAAAAAAAAGAAAGAAAGAAAGAAAGAAAGAAAATCAATCTTGCCAGGTTTGTGCAGAAAAAAGCTAGTAATTACTTCAGGGTATAAAAACACGCATCACAGTTGTTGACAGCATCTGAAGGTGTTAAGCTTAAGCTCAGTACAGTAATTTGGAACAGTATGTATTTTTGTTTGTCAGATATCCAAAAAATGTGATGTTTATGTTTATCGAAATAAAACTGTTTTTTGGTCCAAGTTTTTTTCTGGCTTTTTTGAAGACAGAGTCCATGCTTATCCATATATCTTAGAGATGCGCATCTCCGTAACCAAGGCTGATGCGATTAGCATCTTGATGCATAGCCAACGGTACGATACATTAAAGATACATATGAAGCATGCAATGTGATTCACACCATTATGATGCAGTGTGATTCAAGTTTTGAGGATCACTAGCTATAGAAAAAAAAATCTATTAGTATTGCCATCTCTTTGACATCTTGGTGTGGACACTACAGAAGCTCCACAAATTCAGAGGATGTTCAGTTATGACACATCCACAGCAGTTTTACAAGCAAATGAAAATTGAAAAGTGCAGTGTTATGGAGCTCAGGATTTCCCTAAGGCCATGCTGCTACCACTTCTTAATAGGTGCAAAACTCAACAGCACAGCAGAACGATGCGAACTACAGGTTCTGCAGCACATCGGGCCCTCGGGGCATGGCAGTACATGCACTATTCTTGTAACCTGATGGAATCTGCAAATTTTACATTTAATACAGGAGAATCCAATTTCCTTACATGATGCTTTACTGGAATTTTTTCTCTATTCTACTACATCAATTTGAAATGAAGCTTTATAGCCTCAAGGTCGATTCATAGGAAACCTTATCCATACATTAATAATGCCTATCATGGTTAAAGGTTTGTTCAGCTGTCTGTTTAGTCGTTTAACATTCTGATCCTGCGGGAGATGAGTTGTGTGAAATATACATGAACGGTGTATTTTTTTTCTTTTAAAAAGAGAAATGATGGGATGGGAGGGTTGTTAACTAGCTTTTTGTTATGCCAAGTGCGGATTAGTCTGTGGGCAGAGATATGGTACCTACATCCGCATTAATAATCTTTATAATCTTCAGTGTGCATGGTCTTGTTGCCAATGTTCTTGTTGCTAAATATCCATGTTTATAGTTCCTTTTAGCACAGAGGAAAATTCTGGAAATATTGATTTGAAATCTGTTTTATTACGATACCTCTGTATTTGCAAATGAGGGCTATTTTTGAAATGTCAAATACAAGCCATGTAAGAAATAAACCAAAAACAAAACTGAAATCAGTCAAACCAAATCTGGCATATCTTGCAGAAGAAAAAGAAAAAAGGCACCAATAATTGTGTTCTCACCATAGCATTTAGGTATTTGCTCTTATGGAAACATATGAAAACTGCATTACTGTTTTATTTTCTTCGAAGTATTTGCCAAATTTCTCTACATTTTCTCAATTTCACTAGGCACATGTTCAAACTTACGGCACTTAAATTTTCTCAGACCACAAAGACGGACATGAAGTTATTATTTTTTCCTTTAATTTCATTGATATTGTGATTTCCCAATGCTGCTTTTGGACAATGCTCATTGTTAAAAGTGCTATACAAGCAAAACTGAATCGAATTGAATTCCTCACTAACCCAATCCAAATGGGGAAACAAATTCAAGTTCAAAATCAGAACAGACAAAAGTCATGTGATCTTCAAGTAGGACAAACTACAATAAACAAAGGTCATTTGATCTGCATGTAGGACAAACTACAACAGGCAAAGGTCATGTGATCAGTAAATAGGACAAATTAGAACAGTTCATGTTATTTGTAAGTAGGAAAACTAGAACATGCAGGGAAAAGCAAGTGAATCAGAACAGGATACAACAGGAAAGGAAACACTGATCAAATATATTGGTTACGACAGGAGCAGACATGAGCGTATACTTCACACTGTCTTTAAGTAAACCTTTCACACTGTGTGTTCAATCAGTGTGATGGTGAATGAGAGTACTGAAGAGTGTCAGAATTGTGGTCTGTGGCCATGTTTGAAGGCGGTGGTGTTAAACAGGAAATTAAGCTTAAGTTGTATTTTAACAAGACGTGCAAAAAAAAAAAAAAAAAAAAAAGATCTCAACCCTATTAAAAACGTAAGATATAATTAATTAGATTAGAAAGTGATGACACAATAAATTGCCATTTGACTGGTTCCAAACGTGAAATGGTACCAAATTTGTGGAAGTGCAAAACACTAGAAACTTCTGTCTATCTGCCTGCAGGGATTTGCCCTGTTAAAACAGCAGCTCTGTAAAAAATGAATCAGTCCGTTTTATTTGTGTGCAATCACAAGCTGTGTTTGAATTTCAGGTAAGTGGTTCAAGAAACTGATGATTATGCCGTTCTCATGCCAAAATATTGAGATGCAGTGCTAGCGTGGGCCTGCATGCAAACAACTGCAACATGAAATGATGGCTCAGTGATGCTCCACCACTTGGTGGCACTAACAATCAGTGTATGCGACGGTTGTACAAAATAAGAGTATAGAAATATATCAGCCTTCATTCACGTTCACGTACTGATAATTAGCAAAAGAAACATGGAGGTGATTTTGGTTAGTATAAGTGTAATGTATTCTCACCTTTTTTCTTTTGAAAGCCACTGCCTGGATAATATCAAATCCAGATGAGAAGGTGAACCGGGTGTGAGGCTATCTGAGGCCGATTGGAGGAAGGCACTTAAAAGGGTCCCCACGTCATCACCCTCTGTTAGATTAGTGATTGTACAATTCACTCTTGCTCAGGGTCCATCCAAGCTACTGTAGGTTTGCTGGAATATACCTCGGGTTGAATGCTGATGTGATAGATGCTATTTTTTTCCAGCTAACCTTTTTACATATGTTTTAGTCCTACCACTGTCTGGATGAAAACTGCAGTTTGGTTTTCAGAACTATCCTTGATCCCCTCAGGGTGGTATTGAGGCCCAGATATTTAATAGCTATGTTTGGAACATCAGATGACATAACAAATGTTACTTTAACTACAAGTCAGAGAGACATTATTGCTTTCACTTTTCTCCTGGCCTGCAGGAGAGTTTTGTTGAGCTGGAAATCCACTATTCCTCTGTCAGCAACAGTCTGCATGAAAGGTATGATTTTTTTCTGAAGCTACAAAAGATCAGATTTACACTGAAGGATCAATAAAAAAGTTTTGCATACAATTGAAACCAATTTCTGAACTACAAATCAGTTAATTATTCTGTGGTTTAAATCTTTTTCCTCCATCTGCTTTCGTTTCCTCGTCTGTTCGCTGTCGCTTCTATTGTTTTATCTATGATGTATCGCAGGTTTGTTGTATTCCATTATCTCTACTGATGTTCTAATAGGTAAGTACACATGTCTTGAGTAAGTGTGACATGACTGTTACATATATTTTCTAAAATGTATGTGGGTATTTATGTCGTTTCATCCGAAGCAAATTCTAGAAAATACAATTGTAAATCATTTAAACTAAAAACATTGTTTATTGTTCGATATCACATTTTTTTTGTTTTTACATACTGTATATTCCTTAGAAAAATAAAAAATATCACGTATTCCTACCAACATTTTTTGGTACAAGGCTTTTGGTTCGGTACGCATGTGCACTGGATTTAATCCTTTTTAATAACAGAACGTCTTTTGTTTTTGGAAAAGTGCATTGCATTAATTTGATTTATTCTGTTACATTTTTTATAAATTAATATCAAATATTATTTGATATATTATTTAACAAAGCAGGTTGTAAAATGGAAACTGTTTAAATGTTGATCACAACATTATTTTTTAATTATTCTTAATTTATTTTAATGTATTTTTAATTATAATATAATGCGTTAATAAAAAATTGCAAGCACTTATGTTTTGCATCCCCCTGACTGTACTAAAATTAGGGAACGTACCATTACACCCTTTATATATACAAATACATACATATATATATTAAATGTTTGGGATGAGGGAAAAGCATTACATACTGAAGCTTGTGGTTCGTCAACATGTACACTTCTGCAAAGTGTCATAATGTCCTGTCTACTACAAAATCAACTTCCTCCAGCACGGAGACCTGCTGTTTTTTTGACGCAAATCTTTTTTGATTTCGAAAGAAAGGACAAAACTCCACATGGCTTCATGTTCTCTTAGAGTGAATGACTCCAGATATAGAATAGAGAAACATGAAATAAGGTGTGTAGTACCACCACTGCTTGCAGAGTCTTTCCAGTGCAGATTTGTTGTTTTTTTCCTGTAGCCTGTGGGGGAAAATTACAAATAAATCATATTATAAAACATTACATACTGAGATCAATTTCAAAATTCCTTTCTGGCCATATTTATAGTTTATTTTTCTTTTTAATTTTAAGTACTTTTAAAAATGTTTTCCTTTTATTAATTCTAAAGCTATAACATCAATACTGAGAACAATAGTAAAAAGCACCACAGCACTACTTGTCAGGAATTTTCCCCTTTGCACCGAGTGCTGTTATTAATGCATTTCCATTTTCCATTCTCTGTTGTCAAAACCACGTGTTCTGTATGTGTCTGTTTTCATTCATGTAATGTCTCCATCCATCTCTGTCCTCGTGTTCGCATACTGTCTCCTTCACCATAACCCTAGTTCCCAGAGGGAACAAGACGCTGCGTCGTAATGCTTTGGGAACGCCCCAAAAGTGTTATGACGCAGCTCGAGTTCCTGAAGTGAAACACTGAGAAATTATCTCTTCATCGTGGCACCTGTTAGTGGGTGGGGTATATTGGGCAGCAAGTAAAAATTTTGTCCTCAAAGTTGATGTTATAAGCAAGAAAATTGGCAGTGTGTTAGGATGTAAGCAAATTTGATGAGGGACAAATTGTGATTACTAGACAACTGGGTCAGAGCATCTCCAAAACTGCAGCTCTTGTGCAGTGGTCAGTATTTATCAAAAGTGGTCCAATGAAGGAACAGTAGTGAACCAGAGACAGGGTCATGAGCAGCCAAGGTTTATTGATGCACGTGGGGAGCGAAGGCTGGCTGTTAATGTTCGATGGGTCAGAACTGTTTTAGCAGCAAAATGTGCCTAATCCTTGCCTGTTCTATGTCTATGTTTATATCTGCAACTTTTTATTGTTTGCTTGATGATTAAACAAATATTCTTAACCCTGCTCTTAAACCAGCTGCTGAATTCACTATCCTGATTGGTCAGAAGGGGTTGATTAATGTTAATATCAATGAGCCCCTGCTAATACGTTAGCATTTCAATGGTAACACATGTAGATGTGTACGGTGGATTCTGCACACAAAAGCATGTGCATTTGTTGTTCTGGAGACGTTTTCTGTGAGATGTTTATTTTGGAAGGAGACTTTAGTACCGGTTGCTTTGTACCTCCCAGAGATTTTTCTTTACCCTAGGAATATCTTCATGTCAACTTTTTCTGTAATTTGGCAAGCGAGTCTTTTTTAGGTTCAAGGCAGAGATAGAAGAGAGGCTGTGAGAGAATGACTACTGTATTTAAAGCGGTTATAACACAGGATGATAAGAACTAGCATGTTTCTCTAATGTATGAGGTGCAGTTGGCAAATTATTGTGGTATAGGAGAACAAAACACTACAGGATATGCTGTTATAGAAGATTCATTAATTTTATATGATTTTTTCTATAATATTACACTTGAGTGTGGCAGTATGTCCCTCTCGATGTGAATAGCCATGTAAATGGTTAAAGTTATTATTTTACTCACCTCTTGTTTCTACTGTGTTACTGAGCTGTAGATGACTGGGTCGTCACAGGAAACTGGAGAGACCTAAAAAAAAAAATAAAAGTAATACATTTAATTCATATATACATGTATATGTATGGCCTTTAATTTTAGTTTAAATTTACTGCATTTGGTTTCTTGCTCAACAGTTTTACTGACACCTGAGTCACACCATTTTTTTGTGCCTCAGCCTTTATTTAGTTTTGATTCTTACTTCTCCTCCTGTTGGATGGTGAGAGAGTCTGACTGCTGTGTAAGTCACTTCTGGCTCAGAAGCTGATGAAGCCTGCACATGAATACACATTTACTGTAACTCTTTTTTAATAAGGACCACCAATATACTTTACAGTAAATACTGTTTAGTAAAACATACAGCATACATTATATAGACAAAAGTTTGCAGACAACTGACTGAAATATTTGGAGTGTGTTTGTGGAGATTTGTGCTTACAGCCACAAGTGTGTTAGGAAAATGAGTTACTGATGTGGAGGCCTTGGGGTGCAGTCAGCGTTCCAATTCATCCCAAAGGTGTTCACTAGGGTTGAGGTCAGAGCTCTATAGCAGGTCACTCAAGATATTTTACTACATCCAATATAAACCATATCTTAATGGAGCTGGCTTGTGTACAGGGGTGTTGTCAAGATGAAACATGGTCCTATTGAAGTGAAGGGAAAATGCATTGTACCACATCCAAAGACATGCCATACTATTTTGTGGTAGCAGTTTGAGAAAGAACCACACAATGCTGGAAAAGTCAGGTGTCCCAATACGTTTGTCCATATATAATACACATAAATACTTATACAAATATATACAAACATACTTTAATGCAAATACATTATTATTGCAGTAGAAAGAAGTAGAAGTAGATCTGCATAGGTCTCTTTGAGAAACCAGAGGCAAGGAAATGGCAAAGAAAACAAAAACTGCCTGAGAGGAACCAAACCAAAATAGGGAAACTAAACACAAAAGGCGTCTTTCTTTCTGAATGGTACCAGACAATGACATTACAAACCATTTTCACTAACCAAAATGGGTCGTTCAACACTGCTTTGTAATTCTGTCGATACCTACTGTAAATGTATCAAAATACTAGAATAAAGCAAGAGATGTGACACTGCAGATGACCTAAAATAGCCATTGAGTTTTCTTCTTCGTGTGTGTGTGTTTGTGTGTGTGTGTGTGTGTGTGTGTGTGTGCAGCAAAGAAATGTGCGACTCACATTGTGGAACATAGTATTTTCTTTTTTAGATCATTAATGCAATTGCACTAAAGACCAATAATGTGATGTTACATGTAGTGTATATCCGAATTAATGCTTTTTTAAATTATAAATGCACTAAGCATATAAGGAATTAAAAATTAAAAGTTAAGGGCAAATATTAATATTACTGAGTCATAGATCATATCATATCATATACCTGTATATTATCTGTGACTTGGAGCATTATTTACATCATTAATGGTGCAGAATTTTTGTGCAGAATGTTGGCTAACTCAAACTTAAGCAATTCTAAGAAATTAGGAAATTTTTACACATTTGTTCATTTGTAATTTAACAAATTGTACTTAAAAAGCCAGCAGCACTAACAAGATTGGACAACATGACCAAAAATCTAACCAGGTAACTGGTGCAAAGATACAGGTACGGATACAATACAGGTAAACTTTTTGACATGAGTATATTTATGATCTACGATATTTATATTGTTGTCTACGGTCTCTCTATTTACTCTACATTTGAAGACACAAACACAAACACAACCCAATTTACATAATCAGAAATGGATCAGAATTTTGTGATTAATACAGAATTTTTGTTTTCTTTATACACATTTGGTGGGGAAACTTGCTGATGGTGGTTCTGAGGTTTTAAACAAAGAGACTCAAACCTGGTTTGATGACTATGTGGCTTACTACTGTAAAACACTTACCAGACTTTTGGCACATCCTTTGTCTGTGACTGATATTCCAGCTGCAAAAGAGAAAGAAAAAGTGTTAAAGCTTCTGTTGACTTGGTATAAATGGTCTTTTAGGAAATAAATATATACATAGTGAAACTTTCATAGAACCAAGCACTATAGTTAAGAAGTCAAAGTATGTATTGTTTCAGTGATAAATATAGACAGTAAGTTCAGATCAAATGAGTAAAGGTAAGACTCTGTAAATATAATCAATACATACCACAGTTATTATGGTTTAACCATTACATAGAAAGAAACAAGAAAAATAAATGGTAGGCTCTATTTCATCAGATACATATTTATATACACATTTTTGAGAATGCATGTACAAAGGTTACAGACTTCGTTTCTTTTGAAGCCTCCAGACGATTGCGCCAACCACCATGAGAACAAATAAAATCCCGGAGCTGATGCAAAGTGCCAGTATTGTGTAATCACTGTGTCGAAAAAGGACATGGCATCAAATGGTTGTCATAAAATGTAGAAATGTCAAAATGTGTGACAGGGTGATGACAAATTTTTACTTTTTGTACTTTTTGTTTAAGATGTCCAATTTTCTATGCAGTAAAACATTGTACCTATTTGGTTTTAAGGTAAAAAAAATACCTTGGTGATCCATTATTTTGTAATCTATGTGAAGGCAGTCCTGATAACACAAATTCAGATGAGAAACATGTTAGTGAGGATAAAAAAAGACAAGAAATAATAACTAAAATATATTTCCAATAATTAAATTATATATATATTTTTAACAATAAGGACAATGTTAAAATGCTGTATTTTCTGGTCATTTCTTTGTGCAAAAGTCATGTCAAATTGCTTTCTAAAGGGATTTTAGGGTTAAGAAAAATAAGCAGAAATATCATAAAATGTTTTTGGATTCAATTGCATTTCAAACTAATAAACACTTAGTTAGGTACTGGTTAAGTATTTAAACTGACAAAAAAAATTAAAATCATCATACCTGACCAAACTGATCCAGCTTGGCCAACTAAAATTAGATAGATATAGTTTGTGTGTTCAAACACCTTTCAAAACAAGTAAAACTGATCAGCTAGAACTTGTTTGACTAGCTAGAAACTATGTAATCAAAGTGTACTTGTACAAAACCTCTCTAACAATCACCATATCATACCAGATAGAATCAGCCTGTTAAATATCTAAACCCCCACTAAAACCTTCAAACCTGACCAGTTAGAACCTGTTAATCATGTAGAATCACTCGAACAATCAGGCTGGTCAAATTGACCAGTCCACCCAGTCTGACCAGGATAAAACCAGATGATAAGTGCCCCAAACAGATGAAAACAAGAACAAACCAGGCTAACTTCAATTGGCAAGGATGGTGACAAGCTAAAACGTCTCTCGTCCTCAATTCCCTGAGGGAAGGAGACTCCTAGGAGGACGCGATAGCGTCAATAATCCACCTGCTGAGAGTCTGCTTGTTAACAGGGAGGCCTTTCCTTGGAGGGCTGTAGCAGACCAGCAGTTGTTCCAACTTCCTCCAGCAGACCAGCAGTTGTTCCAACTTCCTCCAGGGACTCGTCCTGTGGACGTAAGTGTCCAGTGCTCACACTGGACACAGCCGATTCAGCTTTTCCTGGTCTGGGGCCTTAAACGGAAGAGAATAGAATTCCTAGCTCCTAACAGGTTGTGGGATGAGGGGGCGACTAGCAGCACAGCCCAATCCCTGTCAGAGATTTCTGACAAGGTGAGCCATACACGCCTCTCAGCAGAGGTTAGGGCGGCCATGGATCGGCCAAAGTCCTTAGTGGTCTCTTTAGTGGCTCTGAGAGCCAGGTCCACCGCATGCCGGAGTTCTTGCAACTGGCCGCCCAGGATGTGTCCCGCATCCAGCTCTTGCAGCAGGTCAACTTGGTATGCCTGCATTACTGCCATGGCATGCAGGCAACCAGCGGCCTAACCTGCCAAGGCATAAGCTTTCCCCACCATCACCAACGTAGTACGCAGGGGCTTTAGGAAGGAAGCGACGCCCAGGGAGAGATAGATAGCTAGTGTCTGCAAATAAACATGAATAGTTTTCTTCCATTGTTTCAGAAAATCAAATGTAATACCTGGAGCTTCAGCACCAACGCTGATATGCACAGGAACCTGCAGATCTCCTGCACTGCACCAGTACCAGCCAGCATCACTCTTCTTCAGTCCACTCATCTTCACAGTGAAGGAACGTTTCCCATCATCACTGATGACCACTGCTGAATTCTGGGATGTTTCAGTTCTCTCCACTGAGTTGCAGCTCATACCAGGGAATCTGCACCACTGTTTGTTTTCATTCTGATATGCAGAGCTGTAGAGACACTCTACTGTGATGCTGCCTCCTTCCTCACCTCTCACTCTGCTCTCCCTCACAGACAGATCAGGATCTGAATATAAGAAGCAGCAAATGAGTGGTATAAGGGACTCTATTACAAATATTTCATATTTCTTAAGTTACTTACTCTGACTAACTGTCAGGTATAAATAAACACTATCATCCATGATCCCTGGTCCACCAATTTCTGCAGCACACCAATACGATCCAGATTCAAAGACAGGGTTCAGGTCCACAGTGAACATATTATGAGCTGGATGGTCGATCACTGATGTACTTCCATTTGTGTTTGCATAGGCTACTATGCTGCAGGTAGCCCAATGGTACCCTTTGCACCAGAATTTAGGGTTTGCTTTGTATTGCTGGTCATAAAGACATGGAATAGTCACAGATCCTCCATAGTTGACTGCTACATTTGTCAGTGTTCTCATACTCTCTACATCTGCAACAAGCCACATTAGGAAACAGAATAAGCTTTAATCAGACACTGATTCATGATCAGATGATCAGGATTATCAGGAATCACTGTGGCCACTGAGACAAATGTATTCTATAAAAAATAAAATATTTTAACAGCCATTACATAATGAAAATAGTCAGCAAGAGTTTATTAAGAAATGAAGTATACACGTTATACAAGAATGTGAGAGTTTTAGTCTCTCAAAAACAAACCCAGAATTCTGGTGCAAAGGGTACCATTGCCCTTTGCACCAGAATTTTGGGTTTGTTTTGTATTTCTGTTCATAAAAACATGGAATAGTCACAGATCCTCCATGTGTGACTGCTACATTTGTGAGTGACATCATACTCTCTACATCTGTAACAAGCCACATTACAAAACAGCATTAGCTTTAATAAGACACTAATTCGAGAAGAACAAGATGACAGGAAAATCAGGAATCACTGTGACACAGAGACAAATTTAGTTTAGAAAAATGAAAATATTTTAACAGCCATTGAATCATAAAAATAATTATTCAACAGGAGTTTTTTTTAAAAGTAAAAGGATACACACATTATACATGAATATGAGAGTTTTAGACTTACCTGAAACACAGAGGAATATCCCAAAGAGAGCTACAACCTGCAGTGAGTAAAGGCTCATGTTTCTCTCAGAGACCAAGATGACAAATGCTCTTCCTTTTTCTGTGTGGTTATTTTGTATAAGTTCAGTTCCGCTTTTTCTTTTTCTTTTTCTTTTTTTGTCTCTTACTCTCACATGCTCTAAAACAAATAAGTGAGAAAGTGCTGACATGCATGTGGCATTTCCGTGTTCTTTTATTAGCATAATGAATGAATACAGATATACATTCACACAAATAAAAAATGAATAGATAAACACATACATACATACATACATACATACAAACATACATACATACATACATACTAAAAAACAACTATATCTACAAAAGTATTGGGAGGCCTGACTTTTCCAGCCATATGTGATTCTTCTACAGACTGGTCCACAAACCAATTTGGAGGCCCACAATTGTACAGTATAGGATGTTTTTGGATGTGGTAGCATTAAACTTTTCCATTATTCGGACTAGGAGACCAAAACCTGTTCCAGCATGATAATAATGGTTGTACATTAGTTTCTATAAAGCTCTGACCTCAACCCTAATGAACATCTATGTAACCTTAACCCTAATGAACATCTAAAATATGATCATATAACCCCAATCTTATCATCCCCACATTGGCGTTCTGTTGAGTTTCGAATAGACTACAAACTACTGCTACTCACTTATAAAGCACTAAATGGTTTGGCTCCCATGTATCTCTCCAGTCTTTTAACACGCTACAATCCGTCACGCTCCCTGAGATCTCAAACCTCTGCGCTTCTAGTAGTTCCTAAAATAACAAAGTCCACTAAAGGTGGTAGAGCATTTTCACATTTAGCTCCTAAACTCTGGAATAGTCTTTCTGACAGTGTTCGGGGCTCAGACACACTCTCCCAGTTTAAGTGTAGATTAAAAACATATCTTTTTAGCAAAGCCTACACATAACATATGTCTCACATCATAACCTTGTGCTCCAGAACATCTGATCACATGCACATTATCAACTTGTGCTGTTAATATCATGAACAGCAGCTACGCCAATTCCTCTCCACTGCTTCTCTTTCTCTCCCCATCCCGAGGCTTCCTAAAGTTTGGCCAGCTCCAGTCACGTCCCACCTCATGAAGATTATGGACTTTAAAGAAGTAGATGCCGAACTCGCAAACATCCTGAACCATCTAGAGACGTACCAGTGCCAATTGGATTCCACTACATGTGTGGAGTTTTAACATTGGACCTCCTGGAGTGTTTAAAGGCTCTGGCTTGGAGAAGCTGTTGCTGGATCTGTGATGATCACAAATGTTGAGCTCAGTAGCTCCTACTTTTATACCAAAGACTGTAGAAAGAACATTTACTTATAATCTTATACTCCAGTACTCATGTTAGTTCTCACTTTCCAGTGTTCTGTATTGTTGAAAGATTTATGATCAAACTCTTGAAGTCACCCAGATGAGGATGGGTTCCCCTTTTGAGTCTGGTTCCTCTCAAGGTTTCTTCCTCATAACATCTAAGGAAGTTTTTCCTTGCCACAGGCTTGCTTATCAGGCATAAACACACACCATTCACCTTGACTGTTGATTTCTGTAAAGCTGCTTTGAGACAATGTCTGTTGTGAAAAGTGCTATAGAAATAAACTTGACTTGACTTGACATGTTAACCACATACTTCTTATTGCCTTCTGCTGTGCTTATTGTGAGCTTCGTAATCCAGCCTACATTTGTGGTGTGTGAGAGCCAGGAAATGATACACCAGACAGTTGAAAAAAGCTGCACAATGACAGAAAATCGGTTGATAGGCTGAGAAAGTGTATTAACATTTGACCAAATAGATTAAAACTAAAGTAACGAGCCTGTTAGAAAGTTACAGATATTTGTGTAAAAAATGTAATGAGTAAAAGTTAAAAGTTGTCCTAAAAATAGTGAAGTAAAGTACTGATACCAGAAAAATTTACTTAAGTACAGTAACAAAGTATTTGTGCTTCATTACTTCCCTTCAATGCCTACATCAGTACCTGACTTTACCAACACCCTTGTGCCAGAATGCACAGAAAGCACAAATCTCCACACATTTCAAAATCTAGTGGAACATCTATTACAGCTAATGGGGACTCAATGTAAAATGGGACGTTACCAATTCTTGTGGTACCACAAACTGCCATATAGTGTAGATACATATACATTTTTATTACATTTACAGAAGAGCTAAAACATCAGTGTTTTAGCCTTTTTGAGATTTGACTGTGTTACAGAAGTCCAGATGTAGATTTGCAAAGGTCTCATTAAGAAGCCAGGGGCAGCAGTGGCAAGGGAAAAAAAACTGTCTGGGAAACTTACTTTAAAAGGAACTAAACACAAAAGGCACTTATTCCCTTTTAGATGAGCAGAACGGTGACATTACAAAGCGTTACTGTTCCACTTTACAATTTCAGACTTATCAGAATAGATCATTCAACACTGCGGTGTAATTCAGTCGATTCCTAAACTTATCACAATGCCATAATAAAGATCCTGATGCTTTCTATTTCCTGAGATGTGAAACTGCAAATGATTTAAAAAAGGACAATGTAAACCATTTGAGTTTCATCATCTATCTGAAATTCGGTGTGTAACAACATGTCATAAAAATATATAATGATATGCAACCTGGCCAGCAAGGCCATCTCTGCTGCCCTAAACTTTATCAGGATCACTGACTTATGCTTTAATATAATTTTGTCCATGAATATGTATTGAATTATTTCCAGTAGGCTATTCTCTTTATTCCATAGTCTTTTGGTATATATTAGAGTTTCTATCCGAACAGATTTCAGCCGCCACATCACGTATTGCCATAAGTCCTACACAATGAGCACTGCAGGCTTTTTTACCATATGTTCTTTGTTGCCTGAAGCTATTGCTGTAACCAATCAGACTGAGAATTGGTCACTCCGAGACCCTCTTCACAGGTGTTTAATCACGTCGGCATTCTCATGTCCTTGGATTGGATGGGCAGAAAGTGCACCAGTCAGAACTATCAAACCATATACAGTTCTTATTTATGGATTTAATAGCTGTTTTTTTTTCCATTCAGCTGAAAGAGGAGAAAGGGATTTGGTTTAGGTACATTTACAAGGACATTTTCAAGATGGACTTTTCAAGAAAAGCTGAACATTGTAATAAAGGTCAGCTGAAAAAGTTTAAAACTGTTAAGCTTTTTTATCATTTACACTGGATTTTTTCATATTTGCACAAAAACATGCAATTTTTTTTTTTCATTTCAAATCCCCAGGAAAAAAACTTAATCCATAGAAAAAACTGCACACAATTGCACAGAAAACCTGGGGTTATTTTATAAGGTTAATATTGATGCTTCTGCTAGAGATGAATGTGAAAGGAGACTTGTTGAATTGTTTTTATTGGGTTTCTTGCTTTAGTATTCACATTCATTCTTAGTGTTTTCTTTCCTGTCTGTAATGCAGCGCTCTATTATACCGTGTTTCTCTATAATAATGGTTTCTACAGCGGTGGTGTCATAAGGATGGTATTGAGAGGTGGATTGACACGGCCCACCACTGCATTTTATTTATTATGCATGTAATGCGTTTGCACTTATGTCACATTCTGTGTAACACATTAGATTTAAAATAGATAGAGTGCATGCTGGTCACATGATCCCATTCTTTGAAGAAGAGTTTGTGCCTTAAGCAGAAATCATCTGCCCTTATGAAGCAGCTAATATCATTGGATTACATTATTATATGCAGTATATAATTAATAGTTAAACAACTACATTATAATTGGTAAATACAGGTATATAAATATAATATAAATTGGAAAAATAAAATTAATTGTTTTGTTTTTTTTAGGGGATATTTATAAAATATTTTTGGTCTTATTTTTACTTTATAATAAATTTAAATGAATCATGGACGGAGTGGATCTTTACACCCCTGACCTGGAATAAATAAGTTGTACTTTTGAATATAAAATATACCAGATATTAACAGATTCTTGTTGGACAATTATTCCCCTTTTGGTCCACTAGAGGGCACCATTACTTTTTTTTTTTTTTTTTTTTTTTTTTTTTTCATTTAGCCCGTTGTGGTCTGTCTCGCTTCCTGTACTTGTGCAGACCTGTTTTTTCCACCAATTATTTAAGTTTGTATTTTACCTGCTTAGTTGGTGATGTAGGAAGGACAAAATAAAACTTCTTTTTCTTCTTCTTCTTCTTCTTCTTTCGGCTTCTCCCATTAGGAGTCTTCACAGCGGATCATCCGTCTCCACCCCCCCCCTGTCCTCTACATCTGCCTCTGTCACACCAACTACGTGCATGTCTTCCCTCACCACATCCATAAACCTCCTTTTTGGTCTTCCTTTTTTCCTTCTTTCTGGTGGCTCCATCCTCAGCATTCTTCTACTGATATACCCCATGTCCCTCCTCTGCACATGTCCAAACCATCTCAATCTTGCCTCCCTCACCTTGTCTCCAAAACATCCTACATACGCTGTCTTTCTAATAAACTTATTTCTAATCCTGTCCATCCTCGTCACTATCAGCGAAAACCTTCAAATCTTCAGCTCTGCTACCTCCAGCTCCACCTCCTGTCTTTTACTCAATGCCAATGTCTCTAAACCATACAACATCGCAGGTCTCACCACAGTGCTATAAACTTTCCCTTTCACTCTCACAGATACTCTTCTATCACAAATCCCTCCTGCTATCACTCTTCTTCACCCACTCCACCCTGCCTGCACTCTTTTCTTCACTTCTCTAACACACTCTCCATTACTTTGCACTGTTGACCCCAGGTACCCGAACTCCTCCACCTTCACCACCTCTTCTCCCTGCAACCGCACCCCTCCACTGCCCTCCCTCTCATTCACACACATGTACTCTGTCTTACTCCTACTGACTTTCATTCCCCTTCTCTCCAGCATGTACCTCCACCTTTCCAGGCTCTTCTCAACCTGCTCCCTACTCTCAACACAAATCACAATATCATCCGCAAACATCATCAGACTCCTGTCTGACCTTATCTGTCAACCTGTCCATCACCACTGCAAACAGGAAAGGGCTCAGAGCCGATCCTTGATTCAGTCCAACCTTCACCTTAAACCAGTCTGTCGTTCCTACTGCACACTTCACTGCTGTCACACTGTCCTCATACATGTCCTGCACCACCCTTACTTACTTTTCTGACACACCTGACTTTCTCATACAATACCACAACTCCTCTCTCCACCTTGTCGTACGCTTTCTCTAAATCCACAAGCACACAATGCAACTCCTTCTGACCTTCTCTATACAAAAAAAATAAAAAGTCTCTCTATAAAAATATCTATAAATCTCTATATCTCTATGACAAAATATCTCTATAAAAAAAAAATTTAAAATAATATGGAAGAATGTGGAACAGAAACTCCAGAGTCATCCTGTGTACTGTATTTTGCTTTCAGTATGTGGGAAAGTCTTTCAATCTATTTATAGATAGACAAAAACAAGGGGGGAAAAAAATGAAAATGATTTCATTGAGTTTTTTTTTAATTTTTTTAGAAGTAGGAATTTCCCAGGCCACCACTTATATTTAGCAATATAATTGTTTAATTACTGATCTATTTTCTATTCTACTAATCTACAGTAGTTTTGTAGATTCTGCAGTGTGTTACAGTACGTTCTATATTTTAGTAATCAAAGAACTATGAGAGTCAGTGTAAAAGAAACTGTATTGAGATAGCTTTAACTGTTACAATAGCGATTCCTTCACTGTATAATTAGCAAACACATCCGAAATAGAAGCATTCACAAAAATAATCAAGTCAAGCAAAAAAAACTCTAAGGTGTGTAATTCAGTTTTATGAACTGCTGATCTATAAAATAATTTTGTTTTGGTTTTTTTTCCACACCCATGGATCTCAACAAAAGCATGAAAGTATATGGTACTTCAGAAAAACATATATTCTGGGTACTTTATGTTTATAACAGTTCTGCAAAAGTGCACCCTGGTGTGTTTTATTCTTTTCTTAACTGTACTTATTGTTCAAGAAAGTTGTTTACACACAAATCCTGTAATTCACTCACACCTTAAAATCTCTCATAGATATTCTGTGGGAAAGTTGTAGGTCCAGAAACATGTAGGAGACCAACACAGGCTTTATTATAATTTATTTTTAATAGTATAACAACACAACAATATACACACGTAACGTCAGTATATGTTCATTCATGATTTAGAGAAAGAATGCTAATTTGCTATATGATAGACAATCACCGCTAACTGAGAATGTAAATTATGTAATAGATAGATAGATAGATAGATAGATAGATAGATAGATAGATAGATAGATAGATAGATAGATAGATAGATAGATAGATAGATAACTTTACTGACATTGGGATACTAGCTCGATCTGATATTTACGAAATAGCACACTTTACTATTTTCAGAAATTTTTTTGAAGTTCAATTCTACCAAGATCATCCTTCAGTTGTGTGCAATGCAGAACTGCTCTAAATTTCTGAAACATAAACAAGTCAGAAATCAATCACTGTGCATATGACATTAGTATGTGCTTAGACTTGCATTCACTTCACATTTTTTCTTAAGGACACACACACACACACACACACACACACACACACACACACACACACACACACACTACATTCTCTAGACTCAAGAGGAGAGGGAACATCTGGCTTGTTCTCAGTGCTCAGTTCAAAAGCTTGCATTTCTGATGGTATGGGGAAAAATACCTATAGATCTTTTAAGGGCAGCTCTGAAAAGGCTCCATCAATGCTGAACATTGTGTACAGTTTTTAGATGAATGTTTCCATCCAGATTTTCCACTTTATTTTCAGGAAAAGCTTTGAATATTTCAGCAAGACAATACTAAACTGCAAAATCATGTTTGGTGCATCATGAAATTAAAAAGATGACAAAGAAGACCCAGCACTGTATCAGACACGAGTGGGACAATATTCCTCCTCAAAAATTCCAGCACCTGGTCTTCTCAGTCCCAGGACATATACAAACTGTTGTTAAAAGGTGAAGGAATGCTACACAGTGGTAAACATGGCCCTGTACCAACTTTTTTGAGAAGTGTTGCAGCCATCAAATTCAAAACTACCTATTTTTTCCTTAAAATTTGACATTTTCATAATTTCAACATTTGCTATAATTTTTATGTTCTATTGTGGATAAAATATGAATTTATAAAATCAGAGGTGGAATTTACTGATTATCCTTCTATATACAGTGGAACAATCAATACAATCAATGTTATTTGTTGGTCTTTTGTGTATTATACCAGTAGCCACAATTATGAATTTCAATATGATTTTTACTAAATTTCTCTTTCCTGTGTATATGAAACTGATTGATTATATATATATATATATATATATATATATATATATATATATATATATATATATATATATATATATATATATATATACACAATCCCTTGACCCATGAGGAAGATTTTACTAGCATAAAATTATCTTGTGTAATAGCCACATGTACACTTTTGATTAAATACCACAGAATTTGTTTTGCACACTAAGCAGATGTTTATCCAGAAAAAAGTGTGTGTTTGTACTCACATGGTTTTAGAACTGCCAGACCCTGCAGTCTTAAATAATGCTGTAGGTGAACAATCAGAAAAATGTACTCAATATCATCTAACATTAATCTCTAAAAGCACGAAACACACTAATGTTTTGTGTCTTTCGATCTTTTCTAGTTCCCGTACAGAGACTCTTGAACTTTCCCCAGTGTCTCATTGGTATACGCCAGAATTTATCAGTAATCGTATGCAGAATATGCATGATAACACTGTTTTGTCAGATGTTTTCTATCAATAATACATAAACAAATAAATGTTTTATATACGAACAATTTCTATCTGTACATTCTATCAATATTTTTTAAATAAATGTAATACCTGGAGCTTCAGCACCAACACTGAGATGCACAGGAACCTGCAGATCTCCTGCACTGCACCAGTACCAGCCAGAATCACTCTTCTTCAGTCCACTCATCTGCACGCTAAAGGAACGTTTCCCATCATCGCTGATGACCACTGCTGACTTCTGGGATGTTTCAGTTCTCCCCACTGAGGTGCACCTCCGATCTTTGAATCTGCACCACTTCTTGTTTTCATTCTGATATGCAGAGCTGTAGAAACACTCTACTGTGATGCTGCCTCCTTCCTCACCTCTCACTCTGCTCTCCCTCACAGACAAACCTGGATCTGAAAAAAAGAGGCATCAAATGAGTGATATAAGTGACTTTATTACAAATCTTCATATTCCTTCAAGGTTTCTTACCTTTACTAACTGTCATGTACAAATAATCACGATCATCCATGATCCATGAATTCCCAATTTCTGCAGCACACCAAAACCATCCAGAATCAAAGACAGGGTTCAGTTCCACAGTGAATATATTTTGTGCTTGATGATCGATCACTGATATCCTTCCATGTGTGTTTGCATAGGCTACTATGCTGCAAGTAGCCCAATAATACCCTTGGCACCAATATTTTAAGTTTGCTTTGTATTGTTGGTCATAAAGACATGGAATAGTCACAGATCCTCCATGTTTGACTGCTATATTTTTCAGTGTTCTCATACTCTCTACATCTGCAACAAACCACATAAAAAAAACAGGATTAGCTTTAATCAGACACTGATTCATGAAGAAAAAAGATGAAAAGATTGGGACTAACTCAGGAAACTGAGACAAATGTAGTCTAGAAATGGTATAAGATTTTAACAACCTTTGCTTCATGAACGGAGAATAAACAAGAGTTTAGAAAATGAAGGATATACACAATATATAGGAATGTGAGAGTTTTAGTCTTACCTGATGCACAGAGGAACAATCCAAAGAGAGTTACAAAACCACTTTGAGAAACGTGCAGTGAGTAAAGGCTCATGTTTCTCTTAAAGACAGGTAAAACAAATGCTCTTCCTTCTTCTTTGTGAAGCAACTTTGTATTAGTTTAGTTCTCCTTTTTTTTTTTTGCACACTTCCATGAACCACGTACGTATACAACCAAATTGTAAATAAATGCAATGATAAATCCATATTCTATTCACGATAAAACAAAAATACAAATCAAATGTTTAAACTGAGAATATGTATTATTTTACAGAAAAAAATAAGGTTCTTTCGAATTTGATGGCTGCAGCAGATCTCAATATAGTTGGGACAGGGTTATGTTTACCACTGTGTCGCATTACGCCTTCTGTCCGTATACATCTGGGAACTGAGAAGTCACGTTGCTGAAGTTTTGGGAAAGGAACGTTGTCCCATATGTGTCTGATACAGGATTTTATCTGCCAGACAGTTCGGGGTTTCCTTGTAGGATTTTTCCTTTTTCTGAGGCACCAAATGTTTTCAAATGGTCTACTGCAGGAAGGCAAGTTCAGCACCCAGACTTGTTTACTGCAAAGTCATTCTATTGTAATAGTTGCAGCATGCAGTTAACATTGTCTTGCTCAAATATGCAAGGTATTACCTAAAAAGACGATTTCTGGATGGATGCATTTGTTGCTCTAAAACCTGTATTTTCCATTTAGCATTGATGCAGACCTTTCCAAATGTGCAAGCATTCCACAGGCACTAATGCAGTTCCATAATATCAGAAATGTGGCTTTTTGAACTGAGCGCTGATAACAAGTCAAATGGTCCTTCTCCTCTTTAGTCTGGAGGATGTGGTGTCCTAGGTTTCCAAACAGAAATGTATATTTTGATTCATCTGACCCCAGAACAGTTTTCCACTTTGTTGCAGTACATTTTAAAAGAGCTCCGGCCCTTTGTCCCTTGTTAACAGATATTTCTACAGATTCTATGAAATTTTTTGTTATATTATGTACTTTGAACGATGGGATATTTAACTGTTTTGCAATTTTATGTTGAAGAACATTATTCTGAAATTGTTCCACAGTTTGTAGACACAGTCTTTCACAGAATGGTGAAGTGCCAATCATCTTACTGACCTTTGTCAATTAACCTCATTAGGATCATGCTAGTTTGTTTAAATGGGGTGCTCAATGGCAATGCTGTAAATAAAAATTTGAAATAAAAATAATATATATATATATATATATATATATATATATATATATATATATATATATATATATATATTTGTTATTATTATTATTATTGTGTACAATCTCTATTCAAAAGTTTTTTTAAAATATATTTATAAGAATCGTACTATTGTATTATGAAGTCAGTATAATTAATATAAATGAATTTTTACACCCCTCACCTAGAATAAATAAACTGTAATTCTGCTAACTAAATATTATCGGATTCTCATAGGACAATTCCCCTTTTATACCACGAGAGGGCACTATCACTCAAATTTTGATCAGAAAGTCAATCTATTTATAGACACATTTAAAATGCTACAGAAGCAGGGGTTTTCCGATGCCACCACTTATATTTAACAATGGCTTTCACTGGACCTTTATAACAATACATCTGTTTGCTATTGATTAAAAAAAACATCTCATGTAGTTTTGTAGATTCTGTCATGTGTTATATTGTATATTTATGTAATTAGAAATGGTGAAAAAGAATTATATTGAGTTCGCTTTTACAGTTATAATTATGGTTTATTCAGTGTATAAATAGCAAACACATCTGAAATTGAAAAAAAACAAAAATCTTCAAGTCAAGCAAAAAACTTAAGCCAGTGTCCTTTGGTTTTTGTGCAATCAGTGTGTTTACTCATGTTGGTTTGCTGTATCTGTTAAGGCAACAAGTTTGTCTTTAGCAGGTCAAATACTTCCTCTTCTTGCTTTCAATGTTGTTTGTCACCACAATGCACAGAGATTTAGTGACTGACCAGATAAACTAAAAAAAAAATCTGATTAACCGACACCAGGACCAATAGAACACTTGGCATTTGACAACATTATTTATTAAGTGACTGTGAATTTGCAGTGTAAAATCAATGTCATTGTTTATTTCTCTAAATTGGTTATATAGTCTTTTTAGGTATGAAGCAACAGCTTTGCACACCAGGATTAGGCGAAATCCTCTCAGGATGGGTCAGGTTGGATGGGGACTGTAGGTGGACGGCCATTTTAAAGTCTCTTCCGAGATGTTCAATAGGATTCAAGTCCTCTGGCTGAGCCACTCTGGGAAATTCACAGAGTTGTTTGTAAACCACTCCTACGTTGTTTGCTGTGTGTTTAGGGTTGTTGTCTTGTAGGAAGTTAAACCTTCGGGCCCAGACTGATGTTGTGAGCACTTTAGAACACGTGAGGATAACTCTATACTTTGCTCTATTCAGCAGTTCCTCAACCCTGACCAGCTGCCAAGCCACTGCTGCAGAAAAACACCCTCTTAGCATGATTGAGGACAAACAGTTTAATCTTGGTTTCATCGGACCAGAGAATCTTGTTCCACACAGTCCGAGATTTTTCAGGCTTCCATGGCTTTTGCACCGAAGAGGGGCTTCTGGTTAGCCATAAAACCCAGACTGGTGGAGGGCTGCAGTGATGGATGTCCTTCTGGAACTTTGTTCCATCTCCACACCGGATCGCTGGAGCTCAGTCAGAGTGACCACTGGGTTCTTGATCACCTTTCCTTCTAAAGCCCATTTCCCCCTCAATTGCTCAGTTTGTACAAGCATGCAGGTCTTGGAAGAGTCCTGGTTGTGGCACAGTTCTTATATTTGAGCTCTTAGAGAAGTTCAGTACAGCAGCATTTGTTTTGTATCCCTCCGCAGATCTGTGCAACAATCCTGTCTCTGAGCTTTGCAGGCAGTTCCTTTGACCTCATGGCTCATTGCTTGCTCTGATATACATTGCCAGCTGTGAGGTCTTTTCAAATCATGTCAATGTCAATAAACATTTTCACAGGTGGACAACAATCATGGTGCAGATTACGAGAAAAAGGAGGCACCTGAATTCATTTTCGAACGTTGTTGTGAAAAGCCTGAATTCTTATGTACATGTGATATTTCAGATAGATAGATAGATAGATAGATAGATAGATAGATAGATAGATAGATAGATAGATAGATAGATAGATAGATAGATAGATAGATAGATAGATAGATAGATAGATAGATAGATAGATAGATAGATAGATAGATAGATAGAGGACATTGGGATACTGTGCTCCAACTGATATGTGAGAACACACGACATTGTGCTTTTTAAAGGAAAATAATTGAACAAGTTGGAAGTGCCAGCTTCTTAAGTTCTCAGAACCACCAAGATCACATCCTTCAGTTGTGTGCAATGCAGAACTGCACTAAATTTCTGAAACAGAAACACAGCAAAGATCAATCACAGTGAATATTCCTTTAGCATTTGGTCAGACTTTCATACACTTCATGATACTGGGCAGTTTCTCTATCAGAAAGGGTTCCATGGAAACCTTTTAAAGGACGATAAGAACCTTAATTGTGCAGTTAACTCTTTATGTTGGCAGCAACACATCTTAGAAAGGTTGGAACAGGTCAACGAAAGGCTAGAAAACTAATCGTTATTGAAAATGAACAGCTGGAGGAACATTTTCCAACTAAAGAGGTTAGTTAGAGTTGGGGTTGCGTTTACTGACACTCCTTCCACAAGTGGAACAAGCGATTCTTAATCGCAATAAAATGACTCCCAAGTTATTTGTTGGACTTGTTATTATTCCAGTGGCCACAATTATGAATAACAATATAATTTATGTACTTAACATCTTTTACCTGTACATATAATGGAGTTCATATGTATTTACACAATCCCTTGATCCATGAACAAGTTTTTACCAGCATCTTGTGTAATAGCCACATGTTCACTTCTGATTAAATAGCACAGTGTTTGGTTTGCACACTAAATTTTTTTTTTTCAAGAAAATGTGTGTGATTGTACTCACATGGTTTCATTACTGCTAGACAAGTCAGATATTGCTGTAGGTAAAAAAATCATTAAAATCAGAAACATATATTGGGTATAATCAAACATTATTCCTTCTACAGCACATCTCGTTCGGCAAACTCCTGAATTTCTCAGTAATTGTATGCAGAATAACCATACAATTACTGTTGGTGTGTGTGTGTGTGTGTGTGTGTGTGTGTGTGTGTGTGTATATACCGGACATACAATTTGTAGTTTGCCAAAATACATACGATTTGTAGTGCATTGTGAAACTCATATTATCATATAAGGTTGATGGTTGCCATGGGTGCATAATGGTTGCCACTTCCATTTTTATGACAGTCTAGTGCTTATCGTTTTATGTCCAGCTTCGAATATTTCTCTTAAAAGGAGCAAATCCTGACAATTCCAAATATCGAGGGAGATATTATTTTTTATATATATATATCTAACCATCTAACCATAACTCCATGATTCTTCAGTTTAAAGACATCATAAGTGTAATTACTATAATTACTGAGGCAGATGTAGAGGACAGAGTAGTATGGAGGCGGATGATCTTCTGTGGTGACCCCTAATGGGAAGAAGACTGTACATAAGAATAAATAATGTCTATCCATTTTTTATAATGTAATACCTGGAGCTTCAGCACCAACACTGATATGCACAGGAACCTGCAGATCTCCTGCACTGCACCAGTACCAGCCAGCATCACTCTTCTTCAGTCCACTCATCTTCACAGTGAAGGAACGTTTCCCATCATCACTGATGACCACTGCTGAATTCTGGGATGTTTCAGTTCTCTCCACTGAGTTGCAGCTCATACCAGGGAATCTGCACCACTGTTTGTTTTCATTCTGATATGCAGAGCTGTAGAGACACTCTACTGTGATGCTGCCTCCTTCCTCACCTCTCACTCTGCTCTCCCTCACAGACAGATCAGGATCTAAATAAAGAGGCAGCAAATAAATGGTATAAGGGACTCTATTACAAATAATTCATATTTCTTTAAAGTTACTTACTCTGACTAACTTTCAGGTATAAATATACACGATCATCCTTGGTCCCTGGTCCACCAATTTCTGCAGCACACCAATACTTTCCAGAATCAAAGACAGGGTTCAGTTCCACAGTGAACATATTATGAGCTGGATGGTCGATCACTGATGTACTTCCATATGTGTTTGCATAGGCTACTATCGTGCAAGTAATCCAATGTCTCCCTTGGCACCAGTATTTAGGGTTTGCTTTGTATTGCTGGTCATAAAGACATGGAATAGTCACAGATCCTCCATAGTTGACTGCTACATTTGTCAGTGTTCTCATACTCTCTACATCTGCAACAAGCCACATTAGGAAACAGAATAAGTTTTACTCAGACACTGATTCATGATCAGATGATCAGGATTATCAGGAATCACTGTGGCCACTGAGACAAATGTAGTCTAGAAAAAATAAAATATTTTAACAGCCATTACATAATGAAAATAGTCAGCAAGAGTTTATTAAGAAATGAAGGATACACACGTTATACAAGAATGTGAGAGTTTTAGTCTTACCTGATACACAGAGGAACAACCCAAAGAGAGTTACAAAACCACTTTGAGTAACGTGCAGTGAGTAAAGGCTCATGTTTCTCTAAAAGACCAGTATGACAAATGCTCTTCCTTGTTTATATGTGAAGTAACTTTGTATTAGTTCAGTTCCTTTTTTTTTTTTTTTTGCACACTTCCATGAAACGTGTCATTATATTTTTTGCATCTTGGCATTTCGTTACACATCTTTAGTAAATGCATAGACAAGGATGGAACACATTTTTGGCTCAGATGCTCTTATCTAAACAGCAGTGACAAGAGGAAAGTGCTGACATGCATGTGGAATTTCCTTAGTCTTTAATTAGCATAATGAATACATATAGACATATGCACACAAATAAACAACAGAGAAATAAATATATATATATATATATATATATATATATATATATATATATATATATATATATATATATATATATATATATAAATAAATGTCAAAAAGTATTGGGACACCTGACTTCCAGCCATATATATAGATCTTCCACAAACTTTTAAAACAATGTTGGAATTACGCAATTGTATAGGACGTCTTTAAATGAAGTCGAATTACATTTTTCTTTACTTCAACTAGGAGACCCAGACCTTTTCCAGCATGCAATAATGTGCACAGCTCCATGAAAATATGCCAAAAATCTTCACAAGCATGGTCCAAAATCTAGTGGAGCATCTTCTCAGAAGAGTGCAGGTTATTCATCTAAATGAAGCATTAACATAGAAAAGGATGTTCAAAAATCGCATTCAAATGTAATGATCAGATGTGTATATATTGTGTATATTTTGTTCAAACAAAAACAAAGCTACATTTTTATTCCAGAAAGATACAAAGTCAGTATCATATTTTCCTATTTGACTATAATAGAGAAGTTTTTTTAGGATGTGAAACTGCAGATAATTAAAAATAGCTGACAAGAGTTTAAAAGTTCAGTTAGATGTGTAACAATATATCATGATGCAAAAATATTATTATGTGACTCACATTTTATTAACTATGCATTGAATGCAATTGTACTGACGTCCCATTCTGTGTAATCCATTAAAGTTAAAATAGATGTACAAACCCATTAAAGTTTTAATAGAGTGCACACAGGTCACATGAAGAGCCTGTGCCTTATGCAGGAATCATCTGCACTTCTGAAGCAGCCAGTGCCATTGGGCATGTATATTGAGAAGCTTTGGATCACCAGTCCTATTCCACTGTAATTGAGAGAAGGCCATGGAGACCTTAGACTTTATTACTGCCTGTTTAATAAGTTTTATTAAAATGACAATTTAGATTCTATAACTCAGGGAATTTGTGAAAAAGTAATAAATTAAGTAAATAAATAAAAATAAATTATGTATATATATTAGATATGGTGGACATATATTTTTTTATTCGTTTAGTTTTATACAGACAAATATATATATATATATATATATATATATATATATATATATATATATATATATATATATATATATATATATATATATCTTAGTTTTTCATATTTTTTTCAAATAAAATCTAATTGTATTATGATGTCATCAGTGTAGTACATTTCCCCCCTCACCTGTTATAAATATTCTGTAATAATGCTGAAAAAATTATTTTATTCTTATAAGACTATTCCCTTTAGACCAACAGAGGGAACTATTACTCATTTTTACTCATACATACATTTGCCCGTTGTGGTCTGTCTAACCTCCTGTACTTGTGTAGGTCTGTTTTTTTTATTTCTTATTTAAATTAAAATAAAAAAGTAAGGAGTTAAAAAACCTAAAACTCCAGAGTCACACTGTATACTGTATGGGGCATTCTGGGGCAAACACATTGGATGCCACTGTGGCAGACAGACAGACAGACAGGCAGACAGACAAAGAAAGAAAGAAAGCAGATTCTAATGTGGAAGGATAAAAAAAGGAAATAATGAAAACACCCAAACACAGATCAAATGAAGCCAAACACAAAACAATAAAAAAAGTAACAACAAACCAAAACCTAAAAGGTCCAAGGAAATGTGTCCCTGTCTGTTTCCAATTAAATAATTAACAAAACCCATAAAAAATAACTTAAATAAATAAAGAAAGAAAAAAAGAAAGAAAGAAAGAAAGAAAGAAAGAAAGAAAGAAAGAAAGAAAGAAAGAAAGAAAAAAAAGGAAAAGACAGCTTTTGCTTAAAATCCTTTCCCTGAAAGAAAAAAAAAAAGAAAAAGGTTTTCCCAGGCCAACCCTCATAATTAACAATAGCTTTTTCTAGACATTTTTAAATAATAAATCTGTTTGTTATTATTTAAAAAAAACCTCTTATCTAGTTATGTGGATTCTGCCATGTGTTATGACGTATGTTATGTTTTATGTAATTAGAAACTGTGAGATTCAGTGTAAAAGGAATTATATTGAGTTAGCGTTAACAGTTAGCATAGTGATTACTGTATAATTAGCAAACACATCTAATACATGCATTAAAGTCAGACAAAAACTTGACTTCTTTTTTGTTTTGTGCAATCAGTTGGTTTGCTGGTGTTGGTTTGCTCATGTTGGTTTGCTCATGTTGGTTTGCTGTGTCTGCCAGTGTAACGAGCAATGTGAAGTGGTTCCTGTGTCTGTAGAAGGTCAGTTAATTCCTCTTTTTACTTTCAGTGTTGTTTGACACCACAATACACAATGATTTAGTGACTGACCAGCTAAACTGATGAAAAATCTAAACAGGTTCATAAGAACACGTCGCACCTGATTATGTTCTTTGTATTTAATTTTTTGTGAATTTTTCAAAGTTGAAAAATTTTTTTGAATATTTTATTTTAAATTTAAATAATCCTTAAGTAAATATCCTTCACAAAGAAAGTAAATAAATACATTTATATAATTATAACCAATGTTCCATTACCCATGTATTCAACTTCTGTAACCAGAGTACGTGTTGTTCGTAACGTTCAATTTCTCTTCAATATTATAATGAAGAACAATATACAATACAAATAAAACTTTCCCTTTCATGTAAATGTGGTTCACATTGATTTCATGTAAATGTACATAAGCCCTTGTGACATGCGAAAGGTTTTGCCAATCTTGTGAAATGGTCACATGGTCACTTCTTGCTTTTATAGTGCAGTGTCTGGTTTGCATGTTAAGCAAAAAAGCGAGAATAAGTTTCATCACTGCTGGACACCGAAGTCTCAGATGCTGTGGTGCTTGAGAAAGAATTTCAGTTCGAAACGTGTTAAAAACCACAGTTTGCACAAATATTCTTAAATTTGTACATCTGGTGCTGCCTGAATTGTGCTTCAAGACAGATCTGTTTAAAACTAATAAAAAAAGAATGTTTTCTTTCATATATATACATAAGATCAGGATGATGATCCCTAGTCATTTGGATGGAGTTGTAACTGAATCAATAAGCAGGTGTTCCTAGGTGTACAAGCAAATTAATGTCAGGTAACATAAATTTATAGACAATTATATATAATTAATCATGAACACCACTGCACAGCTAAATTCACTAATTTTTTGCAGATTGTAATTTAACCTGCTTTCACTGTGCTGTTTTTCTTTCCATCTATACAGAACACCGGTACCATCCAGTTTCCTGTCTGGAGATCTTTCATAGTCACAGTAAAGAGACTCTCAGCTGGATTATCAGCCTGAATTATAAAATAACTATGTTAAATCAACATGATAGAACCAGTATTTCCTATGTTGCATATATTTCCTATCACCACTTTTACTCAGTGACAATAAAATATTTATTAATTTATTAAATTGCTGATCTCTGATACATGACTTCAGTTCTTTTTGGCTTTTGATAAATCAGTGGTTTATTCTGTAAATAAATATAAAATAGGATAGAAGATTGCATGAGAAATGTACTTACTTAAAATGGACAGAATAAGGATAAAAAAGTATCTCATGTTAGAATTGTTTTAATGTTAAAACCATTTTTAAATCTTGTGTGTTGTTGGTGTGCCTGTAGAAAATCAATATATGGTCTAAAACCACGGTGTGCTTTAAGTTAGTGACTGTTTTTTTTCTCTTAATCATTTCAGTTGAGTGAAAAAGAGAAGCTGATGATAAGGTCAAGTTTTTATTAGCTGCTATAACATGAACAAGTATCAGTCGATGTGTCATGTAATGGTGAAAAAGGAAGCAGATTCTAATGTGGAAGGGGGAAAAAAGGGAAATACTGAAAACACCCAAACACATAAAATGAGAGTATAAGAGTCAGTGTAGTGCAGCGGAAAGGTCCGAGGAAATGTGTCCTTGTCTGTACTTGTCCCTGTCTGTTTCCACTTTAATTAATTAACAAAACTCATAGAAAATAATATACAATTTCATACAAAATAACTTAAAATAATATCAAAAAAAGTACAAATGTGTCCATAAATAAAGTATTTCTGGTGTATTTTTGCAATATCTTTTGAAGTTAGTCATGTGACTATGATGTATGATGATCATGAACCCAGTAGAGATCCCTGAGGCACCACCCAGAGATTCCTTCCAGCCAAACAGTACATCAGTCTCTAAAGAGAATAAATACAGTTGCTGTGTGAAAATTTTGTAATTCTACCCTACATACTGTATTTGAGTGGGTTAAGATTAAATACGTATATTATTAATTTATCAAAGACCTCTTACTGGTAAGTTATGCTGCTGTAGATGATCTCAGCTTCAACAACATTTGGAGTCACCTAGAACAGGATATAAATAAAGACTTATTATAGTCTCAATATCAAACCATTCCCTGGCAGATTAGTAATGAAAGTGTTTATTATGGATTATTACATTTAGATTTATAGCTGGGATTCTACTGGAATCAACTTTATTTAAAGTAATTTACTCACTGTTTTATTTTTGGAAGCGATTTTTACAGAACTGTAGGTCACGTCATCATTATCTTTCAATGTTGAAGACTGTGGAAGTGAGAAAATGGGTTAAATTGGACAAGTGGATTGATGTGATCTTCGGATCAGTCACAGTGCTGTATAGAAAGTGGTCTTCAGCTTCAGTCAAGTTTGTGAGGTTTATATATATATATATCCTCACACATACCATATGCCTTCACACAGGCATGTGAAAATATATTCCTCATGCACACCTTAGAAGATTATACTACACAATCAATTGTGCTACGTACATGCTCTTTACAGTGAAGCTGGACCTGCTCCAGGCTCCTTTCTCCTGGTTTCATCTTTCTTGACTTAACAATTGAGTTGTATGTTTCCTCACTCTCTGCCTGAAAAGAATTAAATTTCCTGTTAAGCTGTGATGATGATGATGATGATGATGATGATGATGATGATGATGATCATGATCATGATGATGGCGGGGGGTTAAAATGTTACATGAAACTGGAACACAATATTTACCTGATTTTGAATTGCGTTGGGCCACACATTGGATGCAGCACTAACTGTGTGAACAGTGGTGCCATTGCACCCCTCTCTGATCCTGCTTTGATTTTCTGAAATAAAAGAGAAACAATCTATGTTTAGAGACTTTTTAGTTGTTTCTTTCATGTTCTCTCTACATATCACATATATATATGTTATATGTATTTGCTGATCATCATCTAAGCCTTGATATTCTTTTCTGTTTTGTTGTTTCATGTTTCCATTTTTTCTCTTTGGATATAGTGTTGATTATCATGTTTGACTTCTAATTTTAATTTTGGAAACACTGTAGTGTGTTTGATCCTGTATCCTGTCCATTTTAAATAATATAGTAGAACATCTACTAACATGATCTTGCTGCTGCAAATGCAAATATAATGCAAAACAAATGACACACCAGTGACACTTACTGCATTTTTTTCTTAGCAGGAAGATGATGATGACCAGGATCAATATTTGCAAAAGAAAGGCCACCAGGTACCAGTGAACCAGGGACTCAACCTTCTCACTATAGACAAACATTTGTTAACACAAACTGGCTGAATTAATTACAGTGCAAATTATTCATTCATTCACTTAATCACTAATTAAATATATCATGATCTTCAGAAACTCACTTGGTTTTATTACTGCTAGAAATTGTAGTCTCAGAAGCTACTGCAAGTGAGAAATAATTACATTTAGAAACGTGTTAAGAGGAACAGTTGCACAAATTTTTTTAAAGTATGTACATCTGATTCTACCTGAAGTGTGATTCGTGACAGATCTGTTAAAAACATAAAAGATAAAGGCAGAAATTGAAGCTTAAATATTTGAATGCTTTAATAATACAAAGTTTTACTTCTTTATTAAACATGAGATAATCGAGATTGTAATATTTTTTCCTGCTTTTTTTTGGCAATAAGCAGGTGTCCATGTATTCCTAATAAAGTGGTCAGTAAGCTCTTAATAAATTACAATTTGAAAGATAATATTTCAAAAACTGATCAGGAGATTAAATACCTGTAGATTTATTGCAAATCAAGCACAAATTCTTCTTTGAATAAGTTATATTATTTATACAAATAAAATAGATCTTTCCTACTTACGTGTGTGTAGTGACATGGTGAGTGATTGTAGTCACCACTGTAGTCACAACTAAGAAACAAAAAATTATCACTGTAATTTTGATCTCATCATTAGTTAAAGTAGAGATCAGTGTTTGTGATGATACCTGGAGGTGGATCACGGACACTGATGTGAACAGGAACCTCCAGATCTCCTGCACTGCACCAGTACCAGCCACCATCACTCTTCTTCAGTCCACTCATCTGTACACTGAATGAACTTTTCCCATCATCACTGATGATTATTGCTGAATTCTGGGATGTGTCAGTCCTCCTCACTGAGTTGCAGCGTCTGTCTCTGAATCTGCACCACTTCTTCTGTGTGTTCTGATACACAGCGCTGTAGAGACACTGAACTGTGACGCTGCCTCCTTCATCACCACTCACTCTGCTCTCCCTCACAGACAGATCAGGAGCTGACCATAAATTAAATATTCTATTAGTCTTAATAATCTTAACAATATGATACTTCTAAATTAACTAATTATTTGCAGATTGTAACTTAATACCTGCTTTTACTGTGATATAAAGGTATTCTGTAACATCATATGCAGGTCCTTCTATCTCTACAACACACCAGTAGCCTCCAGTGTTTCCTGTCTGGAGATTTTTCATAGTCACAGTAAAGAGACTCTCAGCTGGATTATCAGTTACTGTCACTTTCCCCTGTGTCTTATTGGCATACGCCTGAATTGTGCAGTAATTGTATGCGGAAACAGCATGATAGCACCAGTATTTCTTATGATGTAAATATTTCCTATCATAAGAACATGGGATGGTAACAGATGCTCCAGTTTGAAGACTTAACTGTCTGTATGCTGACTGAGAAATGACAACATCTGCAATCAGAACAGAAAAACACTACTGTTACTCAGTGACAATAAACTATTTAATAATACAAGATATTACTGATACATTTCTTCAGTACTTTAGTCTTTTGAGTACCAATAATTTATTCTGTGTAGACTGTAAAACGTAATCACTGAATCTACTTACAAAAAGATTGTAAATATGAATAATATGGCAAATTTGTTCATTTTACTTAATTAAGATGTGTTGTGTTAATCTTTAGGTAAATGCAGTAGTTAAACAAACATTTTAATTAAACAGTACTTAAGACCATCTAGTGTATTGGACTAACAGTTTATACTGCTGCTGTGGTTTTAAAATCGTTACATCTTTTTAAAAAATGTAGGTTATTAAACTATTTTCCTTCACATTGTAAAATAAATAAACAACAATAAGATTTAAGAATCTGTTATCTGTCTTTGAATTAATACGTTCAAGTTTTGTGTGCAACTTGAGAAATAGAAGTCAATCAGTTTCCACACATTTTTTCTAGTAATATGAACAAGAAGTTCTGTTAAGGTAACTACTTTTTGAGAGTTCTTTGTACTAAGCTTAACTCAAATTTGTAAGTTGGCTGAACTTGTTAAAGTGAGTTGAAAGTACTCAAGTTTTCTGGTAACCTGTACAAATACACAAGTTTCTATAGCAAGTCAAATATTCTATAGCAACTCAAATATTTGAGGCAATCGGTTTCCACTGGTTTTCTACGTAAACTCAAATTATTACTTTTTACAGTCTATGAATATAAAATATAATAGAAGAGTGCATGAGAAATGTACTTACTTGAAATGAAAAATATACAAATAAAAATGTAGCTCATGTGAGAATTATTTTGATGTTGAAAAAAAAGGTTTTCTTGCGTTCTGTTTCCGAACATGTTCTGTAAAAGCTTTAGCAGTTCCTCTTCCTGCACCTACTGTATGATCTAAAACCACAAGCGTGCCAGTCAGTGATGTTTCTTAATCTTGTTTTTTCTTGTAATCTTGTTTTTTTAATCTTTATTTATATTTTTAGTGATCTATTTTATTTTATTTATTTACATTTTGTCTAATTATATTTTTTGCCTCCATTATTATATTGATGCTCTGGCAATATTGTATGCAAACAATTACGCTAATAAAGTATTATGAAAATTGTATTTATCTTTCTCTCTTTCTGTTTGTCACCCATACAATTGAGCATATCCTGTCTAGTCTGTCTTTCTGCTAACCACATTTATCAGTTTCCTCTGTTGGTGGATTTTACTGTTTAGCTGCACGTGCATCTGCCTGCCTGTGAGTCATACAGTCATTCAGCAGGTCAGAGAAAAGTAGAAACACAACATCGATTATATTGTAATCAGCAATACAATGTCATATTCCTTTGTCCTATGTTCATATATGATATTGCACTTGTGCTGTTTGACTGAGACTCTCGATTGACTAAGAGACTATAGTTTTAATTGCACACATTACCAAAAAAATGTAAAAAAAAAGAAAAATTAATAAACAAAAAAAAAAAAGAAATAACCATCTTAATCTAAGTGGGTCTTTAGTGCAGGATTTTAATAAATTAGTTTTAATTGAGGTAATAATCAAGGAAACATTTTTAAGTGATACAATGACACAAACAGAAAATGCATCAACAACAAAATAATTACTTATTTATTCCACATTACTTCCTTCCGATGTTGTGGATCAGCCCTGAGATGACTTCATCAGATTAAATAAATTAACGCTGGTGTGGTGTGATCTTTATTTATGCAACAGTTCACATCTATTACGTTTAGAAATTATGAAAAAATAACTTCAAATTATACCAGAATAAATAATAAATGGAATAGTTCTGCTGATTAGTAAATAAGTGGCAAATACACACCGCTAAAACACTGCCACAATAAAAAGTGATAAATTATTGTTATAAGTAAAACATTAATGACAGAAACTTCAAATATTCATTATAATGTAAATGTTGGTCCTTGCATTTATACAAACATCAACAGATTTTTCCTTATATTTATATTCGTCGTGTTGTGTAGGTTCCTGGTTGTATTTAAGGGCTTGTTGTAATACTGTGTAGCTCAACATGATGACAGATGGTGTAGATGGAACTGTTTTGACTTTTCAGATAGACTGAGGGTCATGTGACTTTGATGCATAATGAACATAAACCCAGTAGAGATCCCTGAGGCATCACCCACAGTTTCCTTTCAGCCAAACAGTACATCAGTCACTACAGAAGATAAAAAAAGTTGCAGAGTGAACGTTTTGTAATTTTTACTCAACATACTGTATTTGAGTGGGTTAAGATTATATACATATATTATTTATTTATCACACACCTGTTACTGGCAAACTACACTGCTGTAGATGGTCTCACCTTCAACGACTATTGGAGACCCCTAGAACAGGATATGAATAAACACTGATAAGAGTCTCAATATTAAACCAGTCCCTGGCAGATTAGTGAGAAAAGTGTTTGTTATGGATTTATAAATGTAGATTTATAGCTGGCATTCTACCGGAATCAACTTCATTTAAAGGAATTTACTCACAGTTTTATCCTGGGAAGTCATTTTTACAGAGCTGTAGGTCACGTCCTCATTATCTTTCACTGCTGAAGACTGTGGATGTAAGAAAATGCTTAATTAAATCTACAGTGATCTTTAATACTTTTTATTCATAATAATTTATATAATAATAACAAAATGATAATGATGAGAAATTGATGTTGAATTAAAAAAATCAATTGTTGTGTTACACACACACACACACACACACACACACACACACACACACACACACACACACTTCTATATGATATGACTATTTATGCCGTAAGTTAAGTACATATTTTATGCTCTTCATTTAATACAATATTCTGTTTAAAAGGAAAATTGCTAATATACTACTGTGCTTACTGTAACAACTGAGCTGTACCCTCTGTCTCTGCCTGAAAAGATTTTCATTTCCAGTTAAGCTACTGCACTGATATGTAACTGAGTATGATGATGATGATGATGATGACGATGATGATGATGATGATGAAGATGATGATGATGATGATAATGGGAGGTCATTTAAAAATACTAAAAGTTATTAAATGGTGAAATTATTTGGTATTTTGCATTACACCACACATTGAATGCTGTACTAACTGTGCGAATAGTGGTGTCACTGCTCCCCTCTCTGGTCTTGATTTGATTTTCTGCTTCTGAAAGTTCAAAAGAACAAATTAATAAATTGACTCTAAGTCAAATAAAATCAATTATATTTCAAATTAAAAAACTACTACTAAAGCTACTACTACTACTACTACTACTACTACTACTAATAATAATAATAACAAAACCTTTTTGCCACAGGGGCAAAATCACCCAAAGTGATATTCTGTTATAGTGTAATTGCTCATCATATCTGACCCTTTACATTTTTGTCTGTTTTCTTCTTTTTCTTTTTGATATTAGATATTGGTGTTGCTTATCTGATTATCTGTATGGCTTTTTTCTAATTTATCTGATTACTTTTTGGATCTGTTCTCTGATTTTAGAAACACTGTGCTGTATTGTGTTTGACCCTGTGTCCTGTCCATTTTACATAATACAGTCGAACACCAACTAACACAATCCTGCTGCTGCACACGCAAAAAAGGCTAAACAAATGACACACCAGGGACACTTACTGCATTTCTTTCTTAGCAGGCAGCTGATGATGACCAGTATCACCAGTAGCAAAAGAAAGGCTGCCAGGTACCAGTGGATCAGGGTCTCAACCTTCTCACTATAGACACACATATGTTAGCACCAGTGGTGGGCCATGTATTTTAATTCATTTATTCAATTAAATTATAGACAGTTTTTTAAAAAGTTTACTGCATAATAAATGGTATTATCAAAGCAAAAAACCAAATTAACACAATTCAACAAGTCTCCTTTTCTCAAGATGTCCAGCTGTTTCGCAAGTCAGTGTTGTAAATGTCCTTGTAAGTGTATCTGTGACCAAATCAATTTCTTCTCCTCTATCAGCCATTGTGAAATTATATATATCATTATGGTATATTATCATTGTGAAACGTATATATTTGAGCTTGTGCAGTTTGATACAGATGCAGTTTGTGAGTCAGAGGGAAACTGTTACAGCCAAGTTCGACTGGCAAATCCCATGTGTGGCTCTGCACATATTAATACATCTAAGATAAAAAAAAAAGTATGCCTATGGAGGAAGAGAATTTGATTTGATCTTGGACATACAAAAAAATTCATTTTCAAGAAAAGCTAGACATCATGAGAAGAGATCGTCCAACCCCGAAGTTAGCTAGCTTGTCTCAGCCTGGGAGAGGCAAACATGTATAAATAAAATGGAACTTTCCTACTTACATGTACACAGTGAGATGATGAGTGGTTGTTATCACTGTAGGTGTGGTGAAAAAAAAACATAAATAAATACAAATAATTAGTGTGTTTTTCATATTAAAGTAGGAATCAGTGTTTGTGAGGATACCTGGAGGTGGATCACGGACACTGATGTAAACAGGAACCTCCAGATCTCCTGCACTGCACCAGTACCAGCCACCATCACTCTTCTTCAGTCCACTCATCTGCACACTGAATGAACTTTTCCCATCATCACTGATGTTCACTGCTGAATTCTGGGATGTGTCAGTCCTCGTCACTGAGTTGCAGCTTCTGTCTCTGAATCTGCACCACTTCTTCTGTGTGTTCTGATACGCAGCGCTGTAGAGACACTGAACTGTGACGCTGCCTCCTTCATCACCACTCACTCTGCTCTCCCTCACAGACAGATCAGGATCTGAACACAAATATATAGTCAATTATAATAATTATTTTTAACAATATAAGATTACTGCTAAAATCACTAATTATTTGTAGATTGTAACTTAATACCTGCTTTTACTTTAATAGAAAGTTGTTCTGTAACATCATGTGTTATTCCTGCGATCTCTACAACACACCAGTATGCTCCAGTGTTTCCTGTCTGGAGATCTTTCATAGTCACAGTAAAGAGACTCTCAGATGGATTATCAATTAATGTCACTTTTCCCTGTGTCTCGTTGGCATACGCCTGAATTTTGCAGAAATTGTATGCTGAAGCAGCATCATAGCACCAGTATTTTTTATTATGTATATATTTCCTATCATAAGGACATGGGATGGTAACAGATGCTCCAGTTTGAAGACTTAACTTTCTGGATGCTGACTGAGAAATGACAACATCTGCAATCAGAACAGAAAAACACTACTGTTACTCAGTGACAATAAACTATTTAATAATACAATAAATTACTGATTTTTAAAACATTAGTTCAGTATTTTTGGCTTTTGAGTCCTCATTGGTTTATTCTGCATATGAATGTAATATAGGAAAGTGCATGAAAAATGTACTTACTTGAAGTGAACAGAATAAATATGGAAACGCAGCTCATGTTAGAATTGTTCAGATGTTCAAAAAACTGAGAGGTTTTCTTTCATCCTGCATCCCTGTGAATTTGTTCCTGTATCTACAGAAACTCAAGCAGTTTCTCTTCCTACTACCTCTACTGCATGATCTAAAACCACAGTGTGCCAGAGACAGAGGTGGGAAGTAACAAAGTATCGGTATTTAAATAGATTTTTCTGGTATCAGTATTTTACTTTTCAGACAACTTTTTACTTTTACTCATTAAATTTTTTTCACAAATATCTGTACTTTCTACTTCTTACAATACAGGCTCATTACCTAATTATCAAAGTGAGTTAAGTGTATTTATAAATGTATTTATAGAAAGCTCAAAACGTCTAATTTTAAGTGTACAAATATTCCCTGATTATGTAATCCGTAGAAAGTTAGAAGTCGTACAGTTTCTCCGGTATCACCTTATTAACCGTCCGTGTGGAAACATAGCAAAGGTTCCGTCTGGTGCCCTGATGAGTTAAGGTTAATGTACTGTAAATGCAGGCTTATTATTTTTTTTATTTATTTATTTTTTTTACATGTTTCTGATTAAGCAGCACAGAAGGTACTAAAAAAAGGTTGTCAAAACCTCTTGTCTATCATCTGTTAAGGTAACTACTTTGTGAGAGTTCTTTGTACTAAACTTAACTCAAATTTGTAAGTTGGTGAAATTGTCAAATTGAGTTAAAAGTACTCAAGTTTTCTGGTAACCTGTACAAATACACACGTTTCTATAGCAAGCTTTAGCAACTCAAATATTTGAGGCAATCGGTTTCCACAGGTTTTCTACGTAAACTCAAATTATTACTTTTTACAGTTTATGAATATAAAATAGAATAGAAGAGTGCATGAGAAATGTACTTACTTGAAATGAAAAGAATAAAAATGAAAATGTAGCTCATGTGAGAATTGTTTTGATACTGAAAAAAAAGATTTTCTTGCGTTCTGTTTCCGAACATGTTCTGTAAAAGCTTTAGCGGTTCCTCTTCCTGCACCTACTGTATGATCTAAAACCACAAGCGTGCCAGTCAAGTCAGTGACGTTTCTTTATCTTATTTTTTAAATCTTAATTTATTTTCAGTGATCTATTTCATTTTATTTATTTACATTTTGTTTTTTTTATTACATTTTTGCTTCCATTATTATACTGATGCTTTGGCAATATGGTATGCAATTTATTCAATGAAATTTTTATTTATCTTTCTCTCTTTCTGTTTGTCGCCTACACAATTGAGCATAACCTGTCTGGTCTGTCTTTCTGTCTTTAAAGACTTAAATATCTGGATGATGACTGAGAAGGGTCTTTGAATGTAAAATAGGATAAACGAGTACAGCAGAGTACCTCATTGTCAGATTTGTTGCTTCTTTCCAAAGTTGTGTCTGTGTCTGTAGCAGATCAAGTACTTCCTCTTTCTGCTAAACTTACAATGATACCAGGACGATATGAATATTTGCCAAATGGCAACATGTCATTTGTGGGTAACATGACTTTGTAAATCGCACACTTGGATTTACTTGTTGCAATATAGAGCATGTACGTGTTGTTTTTCTGATGTTTTCCCAGTTGTATATAAATTTACCTGCCTTGTAAATAGAAATAATGTGCTGGTTTGTATAATAAGTGGATGCTCGGGTTTGATTTTCTTTCCTAGAGCCACAGATTCCTGTGAAAAGATGTAGTATAGATCAAATTCAGTGTAGTTTATAGCAGTCCTATAACAGTGCACCCTAAACACACATATATCACATATAAAGTCATTAACCAAGTCAGAGAAACAGCAACATGAAGGTTTGCAGGTCTGTGCAGGTTCCTCCTCAGCTCATATGTACCTTTTGTTCATAATTGAAATAACAATTTGTCACTTTGTTAAAATTTAGTTCAATTCCAGTTTACTTTTATGTCCCGAAGCAGCTTATGGGGATTCCGGAAACGGGAGAAATGGAGAAAGAAGAAGCTGGAATTAAAATCAGAGGGAGGTAATGAGTGGAATATAGTTAAAAACAGGAAAAGAAAAAAAAACTGGGTCAGGTTTCAGAGTCTGATAGTGAAAAAGGAAGTCACCAAATAAGGAGAAGAAAGAAAGAACATAAATTAATGATAAAATTTGATTTTGAAAATAAATCTTTTAATGTTAACAAAAGCAATAAATGATGTGATTTCACAGATTCACTGCACGAAAACGAGAGACGGGAAACTGTTATTGTTTTGCAAAGACAACAGGCAGCAAAAAAAGGCACTTGGGTTAAAGACTATATTAGGGGAAAAAGTTATATGTTTAATTCCAGGAAAGAAGAATTGGGTAAGAGAAGTGATATCTGGAATTCCGACTGAGGTAGCAATAGAAAGAATCAAAGAGAGCATCTCTGTAGCAGAAGTGAAGGTGGTGAGAAGACTACATTATGTAAAGACAAGAAAAGGAAGGACAGTCTCTCAGTGATTCTTTTTGATGAGGAAAAATTGCCTTTAATGATTTACCTGGGCCATGTATGTTATGCGGCCCATCCATTTGTTAAGATGTTATAAATGTCAAAGATATGGACTTGTAGCAGCAGTTTGTAGAGGGAAGCAAAGATGTGCGAGATGTGGAGGGGAGCATGAATATGGTAAATGCGAACAAGGAGTAAATCCCAAATGTTGTAACTGCAGAGGAGAGCACAAGTGCAGGGTACGGAGGATGCCAGGTGAGACAAAAAATGACGAAAGTACAAAATGTCAGAAGGAAAAAATTAAGGATGACATCCATTAAAAAAGATACCAGAAAACTGTTGGGGATATGAATATAAAAGAATGAACAGATTTCTACCTTTTTTACTCTTTTTTTTTATCCTTAATTTTTTCCTTCTGACTTTAAAAAAAGATACCAGAAAACACAGACTCAAAATCAGAGAGTTGAATCTCCACAGCAAAACAAGATCTTATATAATTACCGTAAAAAATTGTATCATGTTGAGAACATAGGCATAGGGGTCAGTTTTTTATGGGTACCAGCACATGAGGTTATATTGGGGAACAAGGTAGTGGATCATTTGGCAAAAGAGGCACTTAAGGAACCAGATATTAGAATTAGGGTGTGTTTGAGTAAGGCAGAAATAAAAGGACTGATTGGGTACAGGATGAAAAGGAGATGACAGAACATTTGGGACACAGAAACAAAAGGAAGACATCTATATGCATTACAAGGAAATGTAGGGTTGTGAAGGAAATCAGGGGAAATTATGTGATTATGACAATATAAAGAGTCGGCCATACAGCACTAAACGAAAAGTTATACAAGATAGGAAAACATGTGGAATTCTTGAAAGAGTATCTGATATATTATTAGAATAAACAGCAACACATACAGAAAGGCACAAGCTATTTTAATGACTAAAAGAATAAGGTATTAAAAACTATTCACTTAAGGAGATAATAGAATGAAGAAATAATAGAATTAACAACAAATTATTTGCAAATTTAAATGTTACAATACTTAAAAATATGATATAAAATGTAAATATTTAGGTAATAATGTGTTTTATTTTGTTATTGTGTTTTTTAAATCTGCATTGCTTCCCATCAAGTTGCGTTTCATACTACAATCCAGTAGGTGGCGGAATATACACCTTAAAGTTGGTATGCTTTTTTTTTTTTTTTTGCAGTGATAAAGGGGGAAAAAAATATCTAAATGAGAACTCAAGCTGATTTATTTAATAACATTGTAAAACGAATTTTCTTTAGTTCCCTTATTTAAAAATAATTAAATAAGTAAAACTACCTTATTTATATATGGTTCGTGTATTATTCAGTCTTTTGTAATGTCAGGTGTTTTAAAATGATGCTGTAATCCGTAATTCCTCTGAAATATGTTTAAAAATCTGAGGGAAATGATAAATTAAGGGTTGATTTACTGATTAAAAGTCTCACGTGCTATAAGCTATAAACTAATTAAGTGCACGCAGATAAATTAAAGAAGTAATTATTTATTGTTAGTTATATTCTATCAGGTAATTGTGGAAAAAAAGGAATTGAGTGAAAGTAAATGTGTTGATGCATTTCGAACATTTATTACATTAGTATTTCAAACAATCATTTTCAATGTGGGTAAATAGGAATTTACTGCACTTTATTATTTTCCTTCCTTGTCTTTGAAGACTGGGATTTGTTTTTGTTCCCCCTTCTCCATTTTGTTGCCATCTCTCTTTAATACTGGATGAGGAGTTCTTGGAGTTCTGGAATTAGATTAGTTCCTGCTAGGAGTTGGTGGAAACTGGAGAGCAACCCTTGTTTTTTCTCTTGAACCTGCATAATTTTCCATACTTCATCTTTGTCAAAGGATCATACGTGTACCATTTTCCTTTTCTTCTTTTCCCTTCACTTTTTTCTCCCCCTGGATTTTACTACATCTGTGAACACGAGCTATATACTGTTCCCTTTATCTTGGAGTTACATATCTGCATTTTTTCTTGATTTTTTTCTTAATTTTTCATTGCAACAGAATAGACACTGAACTGCACTACGTTTCTGATTATTAATCCAAGTTATTTATATTTAAGGACAATTAATTGGAAGAAACGTTTATTTGGTGTGTCTTTGGGTATTTTAAGTGAAGTTTAATGTCACCATAATGTTTCATTTTGATCTTTTGCCCCTTGTTGAAATTTGTTTTGTAAGGAAAGAATACAGAGGTTATTGAGTTAAATAATTGAAATCTTGTTGTGAACTGTATACTGAGTATGAAAAGGCAAGATAATTAATAGTGGAGAGCTAAAATAAATAAACAAACAAAAAAAAAAACAATAACAACGTAAAGAACCCAGTAGAGATCCCTGAGGCACCACCCACAGTTTCCTTCCAGCCAAACAGTACATCAGTCACTAAAGAGAAAAAATACAGGTGCTGAGTGAAAGGTTTGTAATTTTACTCTACATACTGTATTTGAGTGGGTTAAGATTATATACATATATTATTTGCTTATCACACACCTCTTACTGGCAAACTACACTGCTGTAGATGGTCTCACCTTCAACGACTATTGGAGACACCTAGAACAGGATATGAATAAACACTGATAAGAGTCTTAATATTAAACCAGTTTGGAAACTGTTGATTATGGATTTATACGTTTAGATTTATAGCTGAGATTCTACTGGAATCAAATTCATTTAAGAGAATTTACTCACAGTTTCCTTTTTGGAAACATTTTTTACAGAACTGTAGATCACGTCATCGTTATCTTTCAATGCTGAAGACTGGATTTGAGAAAATACATGATTAAATCTTCAGTAATAATAAATACATGATTATTCATGTTAATTTATTTAATAATAATAATAATAATAATAATAATAATAATAATAATATGAAAAGTAATGTTGAATTGGTTTAGTGGATTGCTGATCACACATCAAACACAATACTAACTGTGTGAACAGTGGTTTCATTGCTCCCCCCTCTGGTCCTGATTTGAGTCTCTGGAAGTTAGAAAGAAGTAAGAAATAAATACATTTAAAGAAGAGTCACGTTTATTACACTGCGTTGGGGGGATATGGTGTTGATTATTCTGTTTGACTCCTGCCTAATTTATCTAATTACCCTTTGATCAGTCCTCTGATTTTGGAAGCACTGTATTGTGTCTGACTCTCTGTCTATTTCAAAATAATATAGTAGAACATCAACCAACATGAAAACAAATGACACACCACCAGAGACACTTACTGAATTTCCTTCTTAGCAGACAGATGATGATGACCAGAATCACGAGGAGCAAAAGAAAGGCCACTAGAGAACAGTAGATCTGGGTCTCCATACTATAGACACACATTTGTTGGCACAAATTGGTTGAATCAATTACATTGCAAAATATTTATTCAATGAATTCATCAAAACTTCATTTATCTGGAACCAAGTCAATCTACTGGCATGTTTCTGAGAGGTTAAGGATCATAAACTGACAGTAACCAGACCTCAGGTTTAACCTGCTGACCCTGAAGCTGTGAGGCTCTAGTGCTACCTGCTAGCGCCACCATGTGGTTAAATGTGCTTAGCAATTGCAAAAAAGTAGAGCCATCATTTTAAACAAAGGGATTCCAGAGTAATTTATAGTTAATGATATATGTGTAACTGTAAAAGCCTCAATTCCTTTAAGGCACTAAAAAAAGAATAAATAAATAAATAAATAAATAAATAAATAAATGAATGAATAAATAAATAAATAAAAGGTATGGAATAAGTTTCATTAAATTCTCTCTTAGGAAAAATACAGGTCAATTGAGGATTTTAAAATTTGGACACTGGGTTCAAAACCTTGTAAATGATCTTCTAATTAGGCTCAAGTTTGACCAGATGATGGCGCTAAAGCTTTGTCAGCACTTGGTCTAAATTTGTTCTGAATGTTTTTTAGACACTCACGTGGTTTTATCACTGTTATCTGTAGTCTCAGATTCTGCTGTAGGTGAGAAATTATTACAATTAGAAATGTGTTAAGAGAAACAGTTACACTAAACTTCTGAGAAATGTAGAAATGATATTACCTGCACTGGGCTTCAAGACAGATCTATTTAAAACATAAAAGTTAAAGTACTGTAAGAAATTATGGCTTGACTACATGAAATATTTGACTTCATATTATACATAAAATTCTGGTCAATCCAATCCCTTATAGATAGAAAATTGAGAGTGCATGTTTTAATGAATCTAAAAGCCTGCATGAGATATGAAAAAGTTTCTACTAGCAAAAAAGTATACTATTTAATGATATGGTATCATTGCTGCTAGATACTGCAGTTTCAGATCCTGATGTATGTGAGAATTTGATATTAAATCAGAAATGTGTTAAGAATAACAGTTTGCATGAATTTTATATATACATACATATGTATATATATACTGGAATTGTGCTTCAGTTCAGATCTGCACAAAACATAAAGGAAAAAGTCAGTAAGTAAAGCCTCATTAGTTACAGTGTTTTCCTTCACACTTACATACGCACATAAGCTGGTAATTACTACAATTACACAATCAGGCAAAAGACCTGGGATTGTAATGTATAGGTGTTCCTAATAAAGTGGTCATTAAGCTTTTATGACATTAGACATTAGTACTAGCAAGATAATATCTCATATACTGTTCAAAAGATTTAGTAACATGGTGTTACACATTGAGCAGACATTCTTCTTTGAATAAGTTAATAAATATAGTAAATCTGTAAATCTGTGTAAATATAATAGATCTTTCCTACTTACGTGTGTGTAGTGACATGCTGAGTGTTTGTAGTTACTGCTGAAGTCACAACTAAGAAAAAAAATTGTGTGAGTTTTATCTCATCATTAGTTAAAGTATGGATCAGTGTTTGTGATGATACCTGGAGGTGGATCACGGACACTGATGTGAACAGGAACCTCCAGATCTCCTGCACTGCACCAGTACCAGCCAACAACAGTCTTCTTCAGTCCACTCATCTGCACACTGAATGAACTTTTCCCATCATCACTGATGATTATTGCTGAATTCTGGGATGTGTCAGTCCTTGTCACTGAGTTGCAGCTTCTGTCTCTGAATCTGCACCACTTCTTCTGTGTTTTCTGATACGCAGCGCTGTAGAGACACTGAACTGTGACGCTGCCTCCTTCATCACCACTCACACTGCTCTCCCTCACAGACAGATCAGGATCTGAACATAAATATATAGTCAGTTATGTATTATTAATATTTATCAACATAAGAACACAATTAAATTTACTAATTTTTTGCAGATTGTAACTTAATACCTGCTTTCACTGTGATAGAAAGTTGTTCTGTGACATCATGTGCAGGTCCTTCTATCTCTACAGCACACCAGTATGATCCAGTGTTTCCTGTCTGGAGATCTTTCATAGTCACAGTAAAGAGACTCTCAGCTGGATTATCAGTTACTGTCACGTTCCCCTGTGTCTCGTTGGCATACGCCTGAATTGTGCAGAAATTGTATGCTGCAGCAGCATCATAGCACCAGTATTTCCTATGATGTAAATATTTCCTATCATAAGGACATGGGATGGTAACAGATGCTCCAGTTTGAAGACTTAACAGTCTGGATGCTGAGTGAGAAATGACAACATCTGCAATTAGAACAGAAAAACACTACTGTTACTCAGTGACAATTACATATTTGATATTACTGATCTTTGTTACATGACTTCAGTACTTTAGTCTTTTATAGTATTAATGGTTTATTCGGTATATTAATGTAACATAGGATTGAAGAGTGCATTAAAAATGTACTTACTTGAAATGAATAGAAAAATAAGGATTAAAACGCAGCTCATGTTAGAATCGTTCTGATGTTGAAAATACTAAAAGGGTCTTTGTTTTTGTGTCCTGCTTCTCTGTGATCTTGTTGGTTTGACTGTAGAAACTCGAGCAGTTCCTCTTCCTGCTGCCCATACTATATGATCTAAAACCACAGCGTGCCTTAAGTTAGTGACTTTTTATGTCTTATTAATTTTAGTAGAATGAAAAACAAAAACTGATTATTTAAAACGACCCAGAGGTTAGAAGGTTTATATTGTAGTGCTTTCGAGTTTTATTTCTATTTTTTTATTCATTTACGTCACTTTAAGGTTTGCATGACACTCAGAGCCGAAAATATCTCATTTACACACACATTTTTACATTGTTTATAAATAACTCTTCTGTCTTCCTAATGTGGTGCAATTTGTGGCTCTGTGAAAGACTGTGTTCGATTTTATTTTTTTTTCTTTTCGCTTTGTGACCTCTAATAACCAGTAGACACTTCGGCCTTCAAATATAACTTTCATGAACTTCCCTTTCTCTACAGCATTCTCTCTAGCACACACATCCTAAAAATTATTATTATTTATACATATAATTATTATATACATATATTTAGGTTTTGACTGTGTTTCTTCCTTATAACATCTCAGGGAGTTTTTCAGTGCCCCGTTCACCACTGGCTTAATAATAAGAGATAAACTTATAGGAATTCATTTATGATGCCAAAATGTGTAGTTGCTTTCTATTTAAATCCATGAAGCTGCTTTGGGACAATGTCTATTGGTAAATGTGCTATAGAAATACAGTTGAACTGAATTTTTTGTAATTCTGTAACATCTTAGAATATCTCATGTAATTATTAAACATGTCAGAAAAACAGAAACATGTTGGAGAACAACACAATCTTTATTACAGTTAATAAAACAATAGTATACACATGTAGCACTCAATGGTTAAAAATCATTTAATAGCCTAAAAAAATGCTCTTTATGCTGTTTAACAGAAAAATCACCACTGACTAAGAATGTACATTATGTGATAGATAGATAGATAGATAGATAGATAGATAGATAGATAGATAGATAGATAGATAGATAGATAGATAGATAGATAGATAGATAGATAGATAGATAGATAGATAGATAGATAGATAGATAGATAGATAGATAGATAGATAAAAATGATCACGTTGAATGTTCCAGCTTCTTAAATCTGCAGTTCCACCAAGATCACATTCTTCAGTCGTGTGCAATGCAGAACTGCACTGAATCTCTTAAACAAAAAAAACACAGCAGGTAACAATCACAATGTATTTTACAGCATATGCTCAAGTGTCTCACTTTTTCACTTACAGATTTTGTGCAGTTCCATAACAATGTTGATGGCTTTGTATACTATACATATTTAAATAAAATAAATATGTGGAATAAACATATGTAAAGGGAACATTGAATTAACATATTATCAGACATAACATTAAAACCACTGACAGGTGAAGTGAATAATATTATCTCTTTACAGTGGCACCTTTCAAGATGGAAGGTATAATATGCAACGAGTGAATCAGTTCTTGAAGTTCTCAACTTTGAGAAAAAGGCCAAATTGTGGGTTCTAGATGACTTGGTCAGATCATCTCCAATACATTATGTGTTACTTGGTGTTCCTGGTACAGTATGTACTAATTAGCTACTGTAGCACAAATTGCTGAAAAAGTTCATGGAAAAAACAGACAGTGTTCAGCCAGAGTTCATAAACTCACTCTTGTCTACTGCCAAAAGCTCATACAGTGGGCACTGAGCAATAGAGCTACACCACTGATCAATCGAAGAAATTGTCCCGGTCTGATGAATCCTGATGTTTATTACATTGTGTGGACAGCGAGATGCATGTGTGCTGCTTGCCTGGGACAGAAAGCAGCCCTGTGTAATGTCTTCTAGATAAACTCTGATATGGATATTATGATGAAATCTACAGTACCACCCACCTAAACACTGTTTAAGAAGAACTACACTCTCTCATGACTATTGTATTTCTTAATTGCAATTGGTTTCTTTCAGCAGGATAACATGTCCTTCACACAGCACAAAATGATCAATAATGGTTCATCAGATGATGATGACAGGAATCACCAGTAGCAGAAGAGAGGCCTCCAGAGAACAGTAGATCTGGGTCTCTATACTATAGACACACATTTTTGGCACAAACTGGCTGAATAAATTACAGTGCATAGGATTTATTCAGTGGATTCATCAAAGATTCATTTATCTGGAACCAATTCAATATATCGCCATGTTCCTGAGAGGTTAAGGATCATGAACAGACAGTAACCATACCTCAGGTTTAACCTGCCGACCCTGAAGCTGTGAGGCTCTAGTGCTACCTGCTAGCGCCACCATGTGGTTTAAAGCACTTAGCAATTGCAATAAAGTAGAGCCATAATTTTAAACAAAGGGATTCCAGAGTAATTTATAGTTGCACATATAATGTGTAACTGTAAGAGTCTCCATTCCTTTAGGGCACTAAAGGAATATAAAATCTAAAAAAAACCAAAAAACAACAACAACAAAAAAACTAAAAAAAAAAAAATGGAATACATTTCATTGAATTCCATCTTATTAATAATACAGGTAACACTGACTTTCAAAATGTTGACACATGGTTCAAAACCTCATAAATGAACTTCTAATTAGGCTCAAGTTTGACCAGATGATGGCGCTAAAGCTTTGTCAGCACTTGGCCTAAATTTGTTCTGAATGTTTTTTGACACTCACGTGGTTTCATCACTGTTAGAATCTGTAGTCTCAGATGCTGCTGTAGGTGAGAAATTATTACAATTAGAAATGTGTTAAGAGAAACAGTTACACTAAACTTCTCAGAAATGTAGAAATGATATTACCTGCACTGGGCTTCAAGACAGATCTATTTAAAACATAAAAGTTAAAGTACTGTAAGAAATTATGGCTTGACTACTTCAAATATTTGACTTCATATTATACATAAGATTTTGGTAAATCCAATCCTTTATAGATAGAAAATTGAGAAAAAGACAGCCTTTAAAAAGCTCAACATCCAGTTCAGTGCTCTGATTCATGAACTGGAGAAGTAACTCAGACACACTTGTTTGTCTCTCAGCATTGTGTGAATGTAAATTACAGATGCATGTAAAAGTGCATGTTTTAATGAATCTACAGGCCTGCATAAGACATGAAAAAGTTTCTACTAGCAAAAAAGTATCCTGTGTAATAACATGGTATCATTGCTGCTAGATACTGCAGTTTCAGATCCTGATGTATGTGAGAATTTGATTTTTAATCAGAAATGTGTTAAAAACAGTTTGCATGAATTTTCCTGAATATATATATCTGATGTTATTGGAATTGTGCTTCAGATCAGATCTGAACAAAACATAAAATAAAATGTAAGTAAGTAAATCCTCATTAGTTACAGTGTTTTCCTTCACACATACACATACATAAACTGGTAATTACTGCAATTACACAATCAGGCAAAAGACCTGGGATTGTAATGTACAGGTGTTCCTAATAAAGTGGTCAGTAAGATTTTATGACAAGAGACATTAGTACTAGCATGATAATATCTCATGTACTGTTTAAAAGATTCAGTAACATGGTGTTACACGTTGAGCAATTAAACATTCTTCTTTGAATAAGTTAATAAATATAGAAAAACTAAATCTGAAGAGAAAAACAGTGTGTAAATAAAATGGATCTTTCCTACTTACGTGTGTGTAGTGACATGCTGAGTGATTGTAGTTACTGCTGAAGTTACAACTAAGAAAAAAAAATAGTGTGATTTTTATCTTATCATTAGTTAAAGTAGGGATCAGTGTTTGTGAGGATACCTGGAGGTGGATCACGGACACTGATGTGAACAGGAACCTCCAGATCTCCTGCACTGCACCAGTACCAGCCACCATCACTCTTCTTCAGTCCACTCATCTGCACACTGAATGAACTTTTCCCATCATCACTGATGTTCACTGCTGAATTCTGGGATGTGTTAGGCCTCGTCACTGAGATGCAGCGTCTGTCTCTGAATCTGCACCACTGCTTCTGTGTTTTCTGATATGCAGCGCTGTAGAGACACTGAACTGTGACGCTGCCTCCTTCATCACCACTCACACTGCTCTCCCTCACAGACAGATCAGGATCTAAACACAAATATATAGTCAGTTATGTATTATTAATATTTAATAGCATTACACTGCAAAATTCAGTGATTATTTGTAGATTGAAACTTAATACCTGCTTTCACTGTGATAGAAAGTTGTTCTGTAACATCTGGCCCGAATATTCCTTCTATCTCTACAGCACACCAGTATGTTCCAGTGTTTCCTGTCTGGAGATCTTTCATAGTCACAGTAAAGAGACTCTCAGCTGGATTATTAGTTACTGTCACTTTCCCCTGTGTATCGTTGGCATACGCCTGAATTGTGCAGTAATTGTATGCTGCAGCAGCATCATAGCACCAGTATTTCTTATGATGTAAATATTTCCTATCATAAGGACATGGGATGGTAACAGATGCTCCAGTTTGAAGACTTAACTTTCTGTCTGCTGACTGAGAAATGACAACATCTGCAATCAGAACAGAAAAACACTACTGTTACTCAGTGACAATTACATATTTGATATTACTGATCTTTGTTACATGACTTCAGTACTTAATCTTTTGTAGTATCAATGGTTTATTCAGTATATTACTGTAACATAGGATAGAAAAGTGCATAAAAATGTACTTACTTGAAATGAATAGAAAAATAAGGATTAAAATGCAGCTCATGTTAGAATTGTTCTGATGTTGAAAATACTAAAAGGGGTCTTTGTTTTTGTGTCCTGCTTCTCTGTGATCTTGTTGGTTTGACTGTAGAAACTCGAGCATTTCCTCTTCCTGCTGCCCGTACTATATGATCTAAAACCACAGTGTGCCTTAAGTTAGTGACTTTTTATATCTTATTAATTTTAGTAGAATGAAAAACAAAAACTGATTATTTAAAACGACCCAGAGGTTAGAAGGTTTACATCGTAGTGCTTTCGAGTTTTATTTCTATTTTTTATTCATTTACGTCACTTTAAGGTTTGCATGACACTCAGAGCCGAAAATATCTCATTTACACACACATTTTTACATTGTTTATAAATAACTCTTCTGTCTTCCTAATGTGGTGCAATTTGTGGCTCTGTGAAAGACTGTGTTCGATTTTATTTTTTTTAATATATAACTTTCATGAACTTCCCTTTCTCTACAGCATTCTCTCTAGCACACACAACATAAAAAGTATTATTATTTATACATATAATTATTATATACATATATTTAGGTTTTGACTGTGTCTCTTCCTTATAACATCTCAGGGAGTTTTTCAGTGCCCCGTTCACCACTGGCTTAATAATAAGAGATAAACTTATAGGAATTCATTTATGATGCCAAAATGTGTAGTTGCTTTCTATTTTATTCTGTGAAGCTGCTTTGGGACAATGTCTATTGTTAAAATGTGCTATAGAAATACATTTGAACTGAACTGATTTAATTCTGTAACATCTTAGAATATCTCATGTAGTTATTAAACATGTCAGAAAAACAGAAACATGTTGAAGAATAACACAATCTTTATTACAGTTAATAAAACAATAGTATACAAATGTAGCACTTAGTGGTTAAAAATCATCTAATAGCCTGAAAATGCTCTTTATGCTGTTTAACAGAAAAATCCACCATTGGCTGAGAACGTAAATTATGTGATTAGATAGATAGATAGATAGATAGATAGATAGATAGATAGATAGATAGATAGATAGATAGATCGATAGATAGATAGATAGATAGATAGATAGATAGATAGATAGATAGATAGATAGATAGATAGATAGATAGATAAAAATGAACACGTTGAATGTTCCAGCTTCTTAAATCTGCAGTTCCACCAAGATCACATTCTTCAGTCGTGTGCAATGCAGAACTGCAATGAATCTCTAAAACATAAAAAAAAAACACAGCAGGTAACAATCACAATGTATTTTACAGCATATGCTCAAGTGTCTCACTTTTTCACTTCCAGATTTTGTGCAGTTTCATAACAATGTTGATGGCTTTGTATACTATACATATTTAAATAAAATAAATATGTGGAATAAACAAAAGGGAACATTGAATTAACATATTATCAGACATAACATTAATACCACTGACAGGTGAAGTGAATAATATTATCTCTTTACATTGGCACCTTTCAAGATGGAAGGTATAATATGCAACGAGTGAATCAGTTCTTGAAGTTCTCAACTTTGAGAAAAAGGCCAAATTGTGGGTTCTAGATGACTTGGTCAGATCATCTCCAATACATTATGTGTTACTTGGTGTTCCTGGTACAGTATGTACTAATTAGCTACTGTAGCACACATTGCTGGAAAAGATCATGCTGGCTATGATGGAAAGAACAGACAGTGTTCAGCCAGAGTTCATAAACTCACACTTGTCTACTGCCAAAAGCTCATACAGTGGGCACTGAGCAGTAGAACTACACCACTGATCAATCGAAGAAATTGTCCCGGTCTGATGAATCCTGATGTTTATTACATTGTGTGGACAGCGAGATGCATGTGTGCTGCTTGCCTGGGAAAGAAAGCAGCCCTGTGTAATGTTCTTCTAGGTCAACTCTGATATGGATATTATGATGAAACCTACAGTACCACCCACCTAAACACTGTTTAAGAAGAACTACACTCTCTCATGACTATTGTATTTCTTAATTGCAATTGGTTTCTTTCAGCAGGATAACATGTCCTTCACACAGCACACAATGATCAATAATGGTTCATCAGATGATGATGACAGGAATCACCAGTAGCAGAAGAGAGGCCTCCAGAGAACAGTAGATCTGGGTCTCTATACTATAGACACACATTTTTGGCACAAACTGGCTGAATAAATTACAGTGCATAGGATTAATTCAGTGGATTCATCAAAGATTCATTTATCTGGAACCAATTCAATATATCGCCATGTTCCTGAGAGGTTAAGGATCATGAACAGACAGTAACCATACCTCAGGTTTAACCTGCCGACCCTGAAGCTGTGAGGCTCTAGTGCTACCTGCTAAGCGCCACCATGTGGTTTAAAGCACTTAGCAATTGCAATAAAGTAGAGCCATAATTTTAAACAAAGGGATTCCAGAGTAATTTATAGTTGCACATATAATGTGTAACTGTAAGAGTCTCCATTCCTTTAGGGCACTAAAGGAATATAAAATCTAAAAAAAACCAAAAAACAACAACAACAAAAAAACTAAAAAAAAAAAAATGGAATACATTTCATTGAATTCCATCTTATTAATAATACAGGTAAAACTGACTTTCAAAATGTGGACACATGGTTCAAAACCTCATAAATGAACTTCTAATTAGGCTCAAGTTTGACCAGATGATGGCGCTAAAGCTTTGTCAGCACTTGGCCTAAATTTGTTCTGAATGTTTTTTGACACTCACGTGGTTTCATCACTGTTAGAATCTGTAGTCTCAGATGCTGCTGTAGGTGAGAAATTATTACAATTAGAAATGTGTTAAGAGAAACAGTTACACTAAACTTCTCAGAAATGTAGAAATGATATTACCTGCACTGGGCTTCAAGACAGATCTATTTAAAACATAAAATTTAATGTACTGTAAGAAATTATGGCTTGACTACTTCAAATATTTGACTTCATATTATACATAAGATTTTGGTAAATCCAATCCTTTATAGATAGAAAATTGAGAAAAAGACAGCCTTTAAAAAGCTCAACATCCAGTTCAGTGCTCTGATTCATGAACTGGAGAAGTAACTCAGACACACTTGTTTGTCTCTCAGCATTGTGTGAATGTGTAAATTACAGATGCATGTAAAAGTGCATGTTTTAATGAATCTACTGGCCTGCATAAGATATGAAAAGGTTTCTACTAGCAAAAAAGTATCCTGTGTAATAACATGGTATCATTGCTGCTAGATACTGCAGTTTCAGATCCTGATGTATGTGAGAATTTGATTTTTAATCAGAAATGTGTTAAAAACAGTTTGCATGAATTTTCCTGAATATATATATCTGATGTTATTGGAATTGTGCTTCAGATCAGATCTGAACAAAACATAAAATAAAATGTAAGTAAGTAAATCCTCATTAGTTACAGTGTTTTCCTTCACACATACACATACATAAACTGGTAATTACTGCAATTACACAATCAGGCAAAAGACCTGGGATTGTAATGTACAGGTGTTCCTAATAAAGTGGTCAGTAAGATTTTATGACAAGAGACATTAGTACTAGCAAGATAATATCTCATGTACTGTTTAAAAGATTCAGTAACATGGTGTTACACGTTGAGCAATTAAACATTCTTCTTTGAATAAGTTAATAAATATAGAAAAACTAAATCTGAAGAGAAAAACAGTGTGTAAATAAAATGGATCTTTCCTACTTACGTGTGTGTAGTGACATGCTGAGTGTTTGTAGTCACTGCTGAAGTCACAACTAAGAAAAAAAAATAGTGTGATTTTTATCTTATCATTAGTTAAAGTAGGGATCAGTGTTTGTGAGGATACCTGGAGGTGGATCACGGACACTGATGTGAACAGGAACCTCCAGATCTCCTGCACTGCACCAGTACCAGCCACCATCACTCTTCTTCAGTCCACTCATCTGCACACTGAATGAACTTTTCCCATCATCACTGATGTTCACTGCTGAATTCTGGGATATGTCAGTCCTCGTCACTGAGTTGCAGCTTCTGTCTCTGAATCTGCACCACTGCTTCTGTGTGTTCTGATACGCAGCGCTGTAGAGACACTGAACTGTGACGCTGCCTCCTTCATCACCACTCACACTGCTCTCCTTCACAGACAGATCAGGAGCTGAACACAAATATATAGTCAATTATGTATTATTAATATTTATCAGCATAACACTGCAAAATTCACGAATTATTTGCAGATTGTAACTTAATACCTGCTTTTACTGTGATAGAAAGTTGTTCTGTAACATCTGGCCCGAATATTCCTTCTATCTCTACAGCACACCAGTATGATCCAGTGTTTCCTGTCTGGAGATCTTTCATAGTCACAGTAAAGAGACTCTCAGATGGATTATCAGTTACTGTCACTTTCCCCTGTGTCTCGTTGGCATACGCCTGAATTGTGCAGTAATTGTATGCTGAATCAGCATCATAGCACCAGTATTTCCTATGATGTAAATATTCCCTATCATAAGGACATGGGATGGTAACAGATGCTCCAGTTTGAAGACTTAACTGTCTGTATGCTGACTGAGAAATGACAACATCTGCAATCAGAACAGAAAAACACTACTGTTACTCAGTAACAATAAAATATTTGATATTACTGATCTTTGACTTCAGTACTTTACTTTTTTGTAGTATCAATGGTTTATTCTGTATATTACTGTAACATAGGATAGAAGAGTGCATTAAAAATGTACTTACTTGGAATGAAAAGAAAAATAAAAACGCAGCTCATGTTTGTTCTCAATTGTTCTAAGGTTGAAAATACTAAAAGGGTTTTTTGTTTTTGTGTCCTGCTTCTCTGTGATCTTGTTATTTTGGCAGTAGAAACTCGAGCAGTTCCTCTTCCTGCTACTCATACTATATGATCTAAAACCACAGTGTGCCTTAAGTTAGTGACTTTTTATTTCTTATTAGTTTGGGTAAAGTGAAAAACAAAAGCTGATGATTGAAAATGACCCAGAGGTTAGAAGGTTTACATCATAGAGCTTTCGAGTTTTATTTGTATTTTTATTCATTCATGTCACTTTTTGATTTGCATGACACTCAGAGCCAAAAATATCTAATTTACTCAGAGATTTTTACATTGTTTATAAATAACTCTCCTGACTTCCTAATGTGACGCAATTTGTGGCTCTGTGAATGACTGTGTTCCACTTTCTTTTCTTTTTTTTTTTTTCATTTATATAAACTCCAATAACCAGCAGACACTTTAGCCTTCAAATATATCTTTCATGAACTTCTCTTTCTCTACAGCATTCACTTTAACACACACATCTTAAAATTACTATTATTTATAAACACATGTAGCACTCAATTGTTAAAAATAGTCTAATGGCCTAAACAAATGCTCTTTATTCTGTGTAACAGAAAAATCACCATTGACTGAGAATGTAAATTATGTGATAGATAGTGGTTTAAGATGTTAGCTTTCTGATTTGAAGGTCATACGCTTAAATCCTAGAAACACAAAGTTGCACATTCCGAGCCCTTAAGCAACCTCAACTGTTCAGTTGTATAAATGAGATAATTGAAAGTTGCTCTGGATAAGGAAGACTGACAAATTCTGTAAGTATTCGTCCTTCACTTACACTGCAGTGCTAAGTGAAGGAGGAGTGCAGGGGTAAGTCTGTGACAGGCAGAGTTTCCAGATGCAGTGATTCTTTATTGCTAGTGATCTCCTTGCATGATTTAATTGAATAAAAATCAAAAACTGTGAGGATCACATCTGGACATTGGTGGCGTCATAGCAAATTCCCTGAGTGATTCAAATATTTTCTAAGCCTCTGAATCTTTCAAAACATCTTTTTACTAAGCATAGTAACAAATTAAAACATATGGTTTTGATTATTTGAGGTTTTGATTATTTGAGGTTTTGATTATTTGAGGTTTTGATTATTTGAGGTTTTGATTATTTGAGGTTTTGATTATTTGAGGTTTTGATTATTTGAGGTTTTGATTATTTGAAAGTGGGTTTTTTGGGTGGAATTTTACATTCAGTGGAGGACATGTCATCCAGAGGGTCACAGACCTGTCTGAGCAAACTTGCGAGCAACCTTCTTTTTGACGGGCGTATAGTAGCATTCGGGTCTTGCATGTAAACCTGGAGATCACAGACACAGAACTATACATTGGCTGAGTTATTGTTAGATGTGGTCCTGTTAGATTTAATACCATATGTGCTCTTTGTAGGTTATTGCTGACTATAGACCTTCTGCTTATGCACAATTTTTCTAGCTTGCCTCTAAATATTTAATAAAAGAAAAAAGCACCAGAGCAGATATAATTTGGCACTGATTTTAACTTCAGTGTGTTTTGGCACTGCCACAAAAATCAGCTGTACCTTTATTGCTTACTTTCTCAGACATCTACCCCATTTGCCCAGCATGTTGTTATAATCTTAAACAATAACATTTATTTATTCAGTTGGACACTTAGCTGTTTGTTTGATGTTTTTGTTTTACTTTCACAATTACATCTAAGATGTTTAGAGGTCTATGTCAATTTTTGCCTGTTTTGGCCATTTCAAACAAGTATTTTTTATTAGTCAATCAGCATATATAAGTTGATGATGCACAAAATCCTGTTGATGAATGACCAGAAATGTGATGACAACAAAATGCCCCATTGATCTTCATTGAAATCTGTGGTCCTGCTGGTGTTTATAAATAACTCTCCTGACTTCCTAATGTGACGCAATTTGTGGCTCTGTGAATGACTGTGTTCCACTTTCTTTTCTTTTGTTTTTTTTCATTTATATAAACTCCAATAACCAGCAGACACTTCGGCCTTCAAATATATCTTTCATGAACTTCTCTTTCTCTACAGCATTCACTTTAACACACACATCTTAAAAATTACTATTATTTATAAACACATGTAGCACTCAATTGTTAAAAATAGTCTAATGGCCTAAACAAATGCTCTTTATGCTGTGTGACAGAAAAATCACCATTGACTGAGAATGTAAATTATGTGATAGACAGTGGTTTAAGATGTTAGCTTTCTGATTAGAAGGTCATACGCTTAAATCCTAGAAACACAAAGTTGCACATTCCGAGCCCTTAAGCAACCTCAACTGTTCAGTTGTATAAATGAGATAATTGAAAGTTGCTCTGGATAAGGAAGACTGCCGAATTCTGTAAGTATTCGTCCTTCACTTACACTGCAGTGCTAAGTGAAGCAGGAGTGCAGGGGGTAAGTCTGTGACAGGCAGAGTTTCCAGATCCATTGTTTGGTCTGTGGATCTTATTGTTAGTTCCTGACTTTTTGTCTATTTAGCTTTTAGATTCAGCCTGCTGATTTTGTTCCTTTTGCCTTTGGGCCTTATCAAAAACTCTGTGTTTAACCTGCATTTGCTTAATTCAGCACTTTACATTACAATTGGATTGTATAATTATTCATGCAGCTATTTAATCAAAAGTAACTCAAGTACTTCCTCTTACTGATAGCATTTCAGTGTTGTTTAAAACCACAGTGTGCAGTGATAAACCAGTATATAAGTGATATACCAGTTAAAGTGATGGAATGTCTGATATGCTGTCACGAGGACAATAAGAGTTTTATTGGGTTTACTTGATTCATTGTGTTGTGGTGTAATTTGTTACAGCTATACATATTTTAACATCTTTTAAATAAAATTTCAAAACTGAATCTTTGGTCTATAATACAATTGAAGTTTGATTTTCTTTACCAAAGTGTCAGGTGTCTTTAAAAGATGTGCTATAAGATGATTAACACATTTCTGTATGTAGCTCTTTCTTTACTGTACTTACAGTCACAAAATGTCTTTTACCCACATCTTGCAATTCTATCACACTGTGGTGCTTAAAGGTTAAGTTTCCTGAATTTTCTGTGTTTACATCCAGTTATTGCTGCACAAGGGGCTCACACCAGATACTGAAAGCAAAGGTTTCAGAAATTTTTGCCCCCTCGGGTATGTAATATTATATATTAATTTTTTTTTACAAAAAATGGCCAAGTATTATTATTTGTGTCTCATTTCTTTGATTTGGCTCACTTTATCTACTCTTAGGATTTGAGTAAAAAAAAAAAAAAAAGCTTTTTGTGTCATAATTAGGCAGAAATACAGAAATTTCTAAACGCTTAACACATTTTCAAGCACCACTTTAGACATTTAGCAGGTCAGGAAAACAGAAAAAAATATAGGAGAATAACATAAGCTTTATTATAGTTAACAACAGTATAGGAATATGTAAAAAAAAATTTAACTTTCTCAATGGTCACTAACTTAATATTCCATAAGAAGTTATATAAGAATCACATTTGTTTAAAAAAAGCAAATTAACATAGATTGGGAGAGATAGAGATGGAAAGAATGTGGTTAATTGACTTGTAAGAGGGCATCAGGATACTGTGCTCTATCAGATATATAAGGAATAATACACATAACAGTGCTGTTTTTAGGAAAAAATAAATAAATACGTTGAATGTGCCTGTTCTTAAATTCTCAGTGCCTCCAAAATCACATCTTTCAGTTGTGTGCAATGCAGAACTGCACATCATTTCTGAAACATAAACACACCAAAAAACAATCAAATTGTAAATTGCATTAGTATGTGAAAAGCATTTATGATGTTATGCAGTTTCCCTATCAGAAAGGGTTCCACATTAATATTTTGTAGGACGTTAAGAACCTTTAATTATGCAGTAAACTTGTTTCTTATGTTATTATATATTACAATGGTCAGAAGATTTACAACATGAGAAATTTAGACTAGCAAGACATCTCATGAACTGATCAAACGATTTAATAACAGAGAGTAGCATTTGGCGCATGTTCTTTGAATAAATGAATAAATATAGAAACTGTAAATCTGCAGAGGAAAACAGCGTGTCTAAATAAAATGGATCTTTCCTTACGTGTGTGTAGTGACATGGTAAGTGTTTGTAGTCACTTCTGTTGTCACAACTAAGAAAAAGAAAAATAATCAGTGTGAGTTTTATCTCATCATTAGTTAAAGTAGGAATCAGTGTTTGTGATGATACCTGGAGGTGGATCACGGACACTGATGTGAACAGGAACCTCCAGATCTCCTGCACTGCACCAGTACCAGCCACCATCACTCTTCTTCAGTCCACTCATCTGCACACTGAATGAACTTTTCCCATCATCACTGATGTGCACTGCTGATTTATGGGATGTGTCAGTCCTCCTCACTGAGTTGCAGCTTCTGTCTCTGAATCTGCACCACTTCTTCTGTGTTGTCTGATACGCAGCGCTGTAGAGACACTGAACTGTGATGCTGCCTCCTTCATCACCACTCACTCTGCTCTCCCTCACAGACAGATCAGGATCTAAACACAAATATATAGTCAATTATGCACTGTATTATTAATCTTTATCAACATAAGAACAAAATTCACGAATTTTTTGCAGATTGTAACTTAATACCTGCTTTCACTGTGATATAAAGTTCTTCTGTAACATCTGGGGTTTTTCCTTCTATCTCTACAGAACACCGGTACCATCCAGTGTTTCCTGTCTGGAGATCTTTCATAGTCACAGTAAAGAGACTCTCAGATGGATTATCAGTTACTGTCACTTTCCCATTCGTCCCATTTGCATACGCCTGAATTATAAAGTAACTAAGTGTTAAATCAGCACGATAACACCAGTATTTCTTATGATGTATATATTTCCTATCATAAGGACACGGGATGGTCACAGATGCTCCAGTTTGAAGATGTAAATGTCTGGATGCTGACTGAGAAATGACAACATCTGCAATCAGAACAGAAAAACACTACTGTTACTCAGTGACAATAAAATATTTGATATTACTGATCTTTGTTACATGACTTTAGTACTTTAGTCTTTTGTAGTATCAATGGTTTATTCTGTATATGAATGTAACATAGGATAGAAGAGTGCATTAAAAATGTACTTACTTGAAATGAAAAGAAAAATGAAAACGCAGCTCATGTTTGTTCTCAATTGTTCTTATGTTGAAATTACTAGGACGGTTTTTTGTTTTTGTTTCCTGCTTCTCTGTGATCTTGTTGGTTTAGCTGAAGAAACTCGAGCAGTTCCTCTTCCTGCTGGCAACACTATATTATCTAAAACCACAGTGTGCCCTAAGTTAGTGACTTTTTTTTGCCCTTAAATTTTAATAGAGTGAAAAACAAAAGCTGATGATTAGAAAAGTAGACCCAGAGGTTAGAAGGTTTACATCGTAGAGCTTTCAAGTTTTATTTCCATTTTTTATTCATGTCACTTTTTGATTTGCATGACACTCAGAGCAAAAAATATCTCATTTGACAATCGACATTTTTACATTGTTCATAAATAACTCTCCTGACTTCTTAATGTGACGCCATTTGTGGCTTTGTGAAAGACTGTGTTCAATTTTTTTTGTTGTTGTTGTTTTTAACTCCAATAACCAGCAGACACTTCGGCCTTCAAATAAAATTTTCATGAACTCGACTTCCCTTTCTCTACAGCATTCTCTCTAGCACACACAACATTGAATTATTATTATTTATTATTTATATATATACATCTTAGAATATCTCATGTAGGTATTAAGCATGTCAGAAAAACAGAAACATGTTGGAGAATACCACAATGTTTATTACAGTTAATAAAACAATAGCATACACATGTAGCACTCAGTGGTTAATTTTTTTAATGGCCTAAAAAATGCTCTTCATGCTGTGTAACAGAAAAATCACCACTGGCTGAGAATGTAAATTATCTGACGGACGAACGGACGGACAGACAGACAGTTAGATAGACAGACAGTTTAGATAGATAGATAGATAGATAGATAGATAGATAGATAGATAGATAGATAGATAGATAGATAGATAGATAGATAGATAGATAGATAGATAGATAGATAGATAGATCGCTCAGTGGTAAGATGTTAGCTTTCTGATTTGAAGGTCATAAGTTAAAATCCTAGAAACACAAAGTTGCACATTCTGAGCCATTAAGCACCCTCAACTGTTCAGTTGTTAAAATGAGATAATTGAAAGTTGCTCTGGATAAGGAAGACTGCCGAATTCTGTAATGTATGTATCTTAATGTTGTGGATCATCCACTAGACACATTAATTCATCAGATTACAGTACATAATTCAACATTGTGCTGTAATCTTTATTTGTTAATAATATTCATTAGACACATTCATTTCAATCCTTGCATTTATACACAAATGTAATTAATATATAGGAACATATATAGTAATATATAGGATGCTAGATTATGGAATTGTTATTAGCAGTGAATTGGTCTTTTCTGAATAACTGAGCGTCATGCGACTATGATGTACGATGAACATGAACCCAGTAGAGATCCCTGAGGCACCACCCACAGTTTCCTTCCAGCCAAACAGTACATCAGTCTCTAAAGAGAATAAATACAGTTGCTGAGTGAAAGGTTTGTAATTTTACTCTACATACAGTATTTGAGTGGGTTAAGATTATATACATATATTATTTATCTATCACACACCTTTTACTGGCAAACTACACTGCTGTAGATGGTCTCACCCTCAACAACATTTGTAGACACCTAAAACAGGATATAAATAAAGAATAATAAGAGTCACAATATTAAACCAGTCCCTGGCAGTGAAGTGTTTATTATAGATTTATACATTTAGATTTATAGCTGAGATTCTACTGGAATCAACTTTATTTAAAAGAATTCACTCACAGTTTTACTTTTGGAAGCAATTTTTACAGAACTGTAGGTCACGTCATCGTTATCTTTTAATGCTGAAGACTGTGGACATAAGAAAATACATTAATAAATCTTCAGTAATAATGAATACATGTTTATTTATATGAATGTATTAAATAATAATAATAATAATAATAATAATAATAATAATAATAATAATAATAACAATCATTTGCAAATCAATGTTGAATTGGACTATTGAATTGCTGTGTTACCTCTGGCTTAGTCACAGTGCTGTATATAATGGGGTCTTCAGCTGTAAATGTTGGCTGTTTCACACACACACACACACACACACACACACACACACACACACACACACACACACACACACACCACATTGTATGATATTAATATTTACGTAATGTGTAACTGTAATCCAAACCTGCGTAGACATAAGAACATTTTTGGGCTCTTTATTACATACACACTGCAGTTAAATAATTACACTGAACATTATAATACACAAACAACCGTGCTGCATGCTTTATAATGAAGCCAAACCTGCTCCAAGCTCTTTTCTTTTGATGTATTTTTTCTTGACTTTTTCTTAACAATTAAACTGTATGTTTCCTCACACTCTGCCTGAAAAAAAAAATCATGACGATGGTAATGATGATGGCGATGGTGATGATGACAGGTCAATAAAAATGCTGAAGACACTAAAATATGTTATTACTTACTGCATGAACAGTGGTGTCACTGATCCTCTCTCTGGTTTTGATTTGATTCTCTGATTCTGGCAGTAGAGAAGAAAGAAAAAAACTTAATACATTTACTCTCGATCTCTTTACTCTTATAATAATAATAATAATAATAATAATAAAAATAATAATAATAATAACCTCTGTGCCACCAGAAGGCACCCTCACCTGCTACACAAAGCACAGGGTAACATACACTGACTGTAAAGTCTAGACATTTGCACACCAACTAACATGATCCTACTGCTGCGAACCCAAAAAAAAAAAAAGAAAAACACAAAAGGATGACAGACCAGAGACACTTACTGCATTTCTTTCTTTTTAGGCAGATGCTGATGACCAGGATCACCAGTAACAATAAAAAGGCCACCAAAGAACCATAGATCAGGGCCTCTACATTCTCACTATAGACACACAATAGTTAGCACAAACTGGCTGAATTAATTGCAGTGCAAAATAATCATTCATTCAATCAATAATTCATTCATCAGCAGCAGCAAAATGATGCTACTGGCATGTCCCAGGTCAGGAAACAGGAAAAGACATCAGGGTCCCTGAAGCTGTGCTACCCTAGCACAGGGGTGGGCACATTGTTTTGGCTCAAGGTTTTATTTAATTTCAATAGGAACAGTGTTGCTGTTGACACTTTTTTTGGCAGCATATCAAAGAATTAGTAAGAGAATTTCTAGAATCAGGTCCTGTGGGCTGAGGAGACTAAGAAAAACATGTTTGGCTCAGATGGTGTGCAGCATGTGTGGTGATGCCCTACTGAGGAGTACCTAGAAAGCTGTGTCTGGCCTACAGTCAAGCATGGTGGTGGTAGCATCATGGTCTGGGGCTGCATGAGTGCTGCTGGTACTGGGGAGCTGCAGTTTATTGAGTGAAAAATGGATTCCAACATGTACTGTGACATTCTGAAGCAGAATATGATGCCCTCTCTTCAGAAACTGGACCGAACAGCAGTTTTTCATAACAATAATGAGCCCAAACACACCACCAAAATATGACAACTGCCTTGCTGAGGATGCTGAAAGTGAGGGTGATGGAGTATGTCTCCAGACCTGAACCCTATTGAGCGTTAAGTGTCTAACATCCAGCAGCTCTGTGATGTCATTATGGAGGAGTGGATCCCAGCAACAACTTGTGTTTCTCTGGTGAAGTCCATGCCCAGGAGAATTAGGGCAGTGCTAGATAACAATGGTGCTCACTCAAAATATTGACATTTTGGACACATTTTTGACATGTTATATATAATTATTAGTAGATGCGCTATAGTTTGATTATTTAGAAAGTGACTGATAATTTGTGACAATATTTTATGTTCATATTGATTTAAACAGTTTCTTAAGCATGTTCTTTTAGCACCACTGCTGCTACGTGAAAATGAGGTACAGGGTAAGTGGAAAAAAGGGAATAAAACTTTTGTCAGTGACTAGAATTTTGGAAGGTACAGGTAAACCTGCCTTTTAAAATGGTAAAAGTTAAAAGTTCCCAAAGTTATAACTATAAATGTACTATACATTAGATTTAAATCTGACTAAATAACAGCTCCAAAGCTTTGGCAGCACTGGTCTACATTTGTTCAGAATGTTTTTGGACACTCACGTAGTTTTATGGCCGTTAGAAACTGCAGTCTGAGTTGCTGCTGTGGGTGAGAAATAGTTAAAATTAGAAATGTGTTTAAAGGAACAGTAACACTCATTTTCACAGAAATGTACAACTTAAATTACCTGTGCTGGACATCGAGACAGATCTGTTTAAAACATAAAAGATAATAAAGTCATTTTGGCCGTGACTAATTGAAATATTTGATTCCATACACACAGTGTACATAAGAGCCAGGTAATTCCAATCCCTTGTGTTTTTCAGTCGACTTTTTTCACGTTACTTTTATCAAATGAGACAGAAGAACTAACAAGATGTTATTTTATGTACTTGTCACTTCATCCTGCACTGATTAGTGAAATTTAGCGCTTGAACTTTTTGCTAAACGATCATGTGTAATGATCACATGATTACTTAAAGCAAAAGATCAAGTGTGTTTACACTCACATGGTTTTATCGCTGTTATGCATTGGCGCGTTAGATGGCACTGTAAGTGAGACATTTTTCAAAAATGAAAACATGTTAAGAATAACATTCCGCACTAACTTTCCTAAATATGTATATCTGATGTTACCTAAATTGTACTTCGAGACAGATCTGTTCAAAACATAAAAATAAATGTCAAAGTAAAGCGTCATTTTCTTAAAACCCATTCAAAAGATCATCGTGATTACAATCCCTTTATTTAGCTGTGTAATTGCAGTAATAAACAGGTGAACAGGTTTTTCTATAAAGTAATATCAATAATAGAAAATAGAAAATCTACACATCATAATCCAAACATGTTCTTCAAGTTCTTCAAAAAGTGTTTTGCACGTACGTGGTTTCATCACTGCTGGAAGCTGCAGTTTGAGATGCTGTGATGGGTGAGAAATGATTTAAAATTAGAAACGTGTTAAGAAAACAGTTAAGAAGAAGCACTAGTAAGACATATTCATCTGATTCTACCTGAGTGTTGCTTTGAGGCAGTTCTGTTCAAAACATGAAAGAAAAAGTGGGTATGTACAGTCTGGAAAATTCACAAGAATTTTCATGATACATAAAGATAATGGATTAAGAAGCAGGTGTACAGGTGTTCCTAATAATTTTGACATAAGAAAAAGAACTAGCAAAATGATATCTCATGTATGGGTCCAAAGATTCAGTAAAACTGTGTTGCACATTGATTACATACATATTGAAACTCTGTAAATCTGCAGAGGAAAACAGCATGTCTAAAAAAAAAAACCTCTTTCCTACTTACGTGTGTGTAGTGACATGGTGAGTGTTTGTAGTCACTCCTGTAGTTACAACTACACACAGAAAAATAATCAGTGTGAGTTTTATCTCATCATTAGTTAAAGTAGGGATCAGTGTTTGTGATGATACCTGGAGGTGGATCATGGACACTGATGTGAACAGGAACCTTCAGATCTCCTGCACTGCACCAGTACCAGCCACCATCACTCTTCTTCAGTCCACTCATCTGCACACTGAATAAACTTTTCCCATCATCACTGATGTTCACTGCTGAATTCTGGGATGTGTCAGGCCTCGTCACTGAGTTGCAGCTTCTGTCTCTGAATCTGCACCACTTCTTCTGTGTGTTCTGATACGCAGCACTGTAGAGACACTGAACTGTGACGCTGCCTCCTTCATCACCACTCACACTGCTCTCCCTCACAGACAGATCAGGAGCTGAACATAAATATATAATCATTTATGTATAATTAAGCTTACCAACATAAGAACACAATTAAATTCACTAATTGTTTGCAGATTGTAACTTAATACCTGCTTTCACTGTGATAGAAAGTTGTTCTATAACATCATGTGTTATTCCTTCTATCTCTACAACACACCAGTATGATCCAGTGTTTCCTGTCTGGAGATCTTTCATAGTCACAGTAAAGAGACTCTCAGCTGGATTATCAGTTACTGTCACTTTCCCCTGTGTATCGTTGGCATACGCCTGAATTGTGCAGTAATTGTATGCTGCAGCAGCATGATAGCACCAGTATTTCTTATGATGTATATATTTCCTATCATAAGGACATGGGATGGTAACAGATGCTCCAGTTTGAAGACTTAACTTTCTGTATGCTGAGTGAGAAATGACATCTGCAATCAGAACAGAAAAACACTAGTATTACTCAGTGACAATAAAATAGTCAATAATATAAGATATTACTGATATGTGATACTTCAGGCTTTTGATGTATTATTGGTTTATTCTGTACATAAATGTAAAATAGGAAAGAAGAGTGCATCTGAAATGTACTTACTTGAAATGAACAGAATAAAAATGAAAACGCAGCTCATGTTAGAATTGTTCTGAGGTTTCTTGCGTCCTGCTACTCTGTGAAATTGTTCATGTGTCTATAAAAGCTCAAGCAGTTCCTCTTCCTGCTACCTACTGTATACTATCAGGGATGGGCAGTGTTTATGACACATGTATTTCAAATATGTATTTAAAATTTAAAATACATACTACATACTTTGTAGCAAAATACTTTAGTGTTTTGTATTTTTGTATGTTTAAAATACTGTAAAAGAGAGAGGCTGAGCGAGAGTGTTGAACGTTAGAGGGGGACGTGACTGGGGGTTCTCTGACACCATGACTGAATTCACACATGCACACACACACATTTCACATACGCATGGATATCACACGTACGTCAAGCAAACGCCATGTGAAACAGTAAAACTCACATATAGTTTTTATATAGTGCATTTCTGGTCACACACGCTAACTATTTATATTTCTATATCTAGAAGTGGCCACTGCTGCTTTCAAACATGGCTACTACGGACTACACTTCCCTTTTTCTACATCTCGCGCTCTCTCTCTCTCTCTCTCTCTCTCTCTCTCTCTCTCTCTCTCTCTCTCTCTCGCTCTCTCTCTCTCTCTCACACACACACACACGTACACACACGTACACACACGTACACACACACAACATAAAATGATTTTCATTTATTAATTTCAATGCTCAATGTTACTAATTTTTAAACAAATGTGAAATTATTTGTTTTTGACCAGATTTGCTCAATTTTTCACATATTAATAATCTCTGTGAGTTCTTTATAACAAAGATGTGGTATAGATCACTAACATGTCATTATGTACTGCTGAAGGAAAACAAACAATCATAATATGGGTATTAATATGATATGAAGTCTCACATTCACTGTAAGGTTTTGTGTAGGAAATGTTATTATTATTATTATTATTATTATTATTATTATTATCATATTATTATTATCATTAATTTATGCAGCATTAAACAATTTAACATTCATTCAACAATTTCTTTTTTTAATTATAAATGTGTCCATAAACTAAAGTTTTTTGGTGACTATTAATTATTAGTGGTGAATTAACAGTGAATACACACCGCTGATGTTTAATGATTATTAAAGGTAAAACTTTTATGAGGAATAAATAAACTGAATGCTATTCAAGTTAGCCATTCATCAGACATGTGAATGTAAGTCCATGAATATACACATATGAGAGAACTATAAAAATACATAGATTTGCTAGGCATTGGAATTGCACTTATTGCTTGCAAACAGCAACAATTAGTTTTTTCTTACATCTATATTCATGTTGTGTAGGTTCCTGGTGAATACAGATGTTGTACTGAAGGGCTGGACTGCTGTATATCATGTGAATGGCCATGATGACATTATGTGTAGATAAAAATGTTTTGCATTAGCTTTAGCAGTTAGCAAGAAACTGGTCTTAATTCATTGACTTAGGGTCACATGCAGACTTTCTGACAAGCAGACCTCAAGTGGTCAGAATTGGAAATGGAAGTAGTTCTCCTCCACTTTGACTCTGAGAACTGTTCACCTTATTTTAGCCTTTATTCCTTCCATCCTTCATTCATTCACTCCCTTTGATATATGCAGACTTATCAGGATTCTCCTTTTTTTTTCTCTTTTTAAGAGAAATTCTTAAAGCTGGACATAAAATGGTGAAGAATCTATAGCGATAGAATCAATCCCAGCCACAAACTGTTTAACCTCCTTTCATCAAGAAAGAGATACAGGAACATAAGCACCACAACCAGCAGGTTCAGAGCCAGCTTTTTTCCAGCCACCATCACCCTACTAAACTCCGTTACTACACCGGCACTACACCTTTAGAACACTGTATAAACACTGTGTATAACCTCTGTACAGCTGTACATACGATGTACACATTGCATATTGTAAATGAATAGACCCCTCAATCTCTACACACTATGCCTTACATACATCTGCACTTATATTTTATTTATGTGTGTGTATCTATATACCTTACATACTGTACATTCTGCCTAATATTTCACATATGCATGTACATATACTTAGTGTACTATTATTTAGCTTTTTGCACGTTTTTTTGACTGCCTAAGCCTTATACGCTTTTACTTGTTGTACCTTTACAACAGTGTCTGCACATTTTTCACTGCCATAGTGTAACGGCTCCTGTAGGTTTTCTTCTGATTAAAAGAATGACGCTTCAACTGATGTCGTAACGTTTAATCTTTTCACATAACGTCATAACACCGTAATAAACTGAAACAAACAAAATAACATATAGATACATACAGTATTTCTGTTTTTACCACTGTTTAACATGTTGTTTCCTACTGAACCAATATCAATACACAAGTATATTATTACAAATTAACAGATGAAATCTAACAATTAAACCACATACCGTGTGCGCTTTCCAATCCGAAATACAGGAGACATCAAAATATATTTATATAGGCATTCACTTTTCACAAACACTTTTTACTATAGGATGCGTGCATTTCTTTGTGGATCGGAAAACTAAAATGGCTAGCTAGATCATGTGACAAATTCAACCAATGATGAATGTAAATCTCCTGAAGGTGTCACTATTACACAGTTTTATAACACAATTTCCAAAAAAAACATTTACATTTACATTTACATTTGCGGCATTTAGCAGACGCCCTTATCCAGAGCGACGTACAAACGTGCTTTAAATCTCTAGTAGTGAATAAATCTACACTGGTATGCAAGAATACAAACTCAATATAAATATAACTCGAATTCTACAAACTTGGAAAGTGCTAATTTAGGTATTTCAGGAAGAGGTAGGTCTTCAGTCGTCGCTTAAAGATAATCAGGGACTCTGCTGTACGGACATCTAGGGGAAGTTCATTCCACCACTTTGGTGCCAGAACAGAGAAGAGCCTTGAATTGTACTTACCTCTCATTCTGAGAGAAGGTGGTACCAGTCGAGCAGTGCTGGAGGATCTCAGACAGCGTGGTGCAGTGCGAGATGTGATGAGGTCACTGAGGTAAGATGGTGCTGGTCCATTTTGGCCTTGTAGGCAAGCATCAGTGTTTTGAATCTGATACGTGCAGCTACTGGAAGCCAGTGAAGGAGCGCAGCAGTGGGGTGGTGTGGGAAAACTTGGGCTGATTGAACACAAGTCGTGCAGCTGCGTTTTGGATCATTTGCAGTGGACGAATAGCGTTCAGGGGAAGACCTGCCAGCAGAGAGTTGCAGTAGTCCAGTCTTGAAATGACAAGAGACTGAACAAGCAACTGGGCAGCCTGTATGGACAGAAATGGTCGAATCCTTCGGATGTTATAGAGAAGAAATCGACAAGAACGAGCAACATTAGCGATATGTGGGAAAAAGACAGTTCATTGTCCATAGTTACCCCAAGGTTACGAGCAGTGGCTGAAGGGAGAGCAGAGAGTCATGAAGTGTTATTTGTAGATCTTGACCTGGAGATGAATCACCTGGGATGACCAGCAGTTCTGTTTTGCTGGGGTTGAGTTTAAGTTGGTGAGCCCTCATCCATAAAGATATGTCTGACAAGCATGCTGAGATCCGAGCGGAAGCTGTGGTATCTGATGGAGGAAAGAAAAGATGAGTTGAGTGTCATCTGCATAGCAGTGATAAGAAAACCCATGTGAGGATATGACTTCACCAATGGAGTGGGTATAGAGGGAGAAAAGGAGGGGACCAAGTACTGAGCCTTGTGGGACACCAGTGGTGAGTCTGCATGGGGCAGATGTGGATCCTCCATGTTACCTGGTATGAGCGACCTTCCAGGTAGGAAGCAAACCATTCCCATGCTGTTCCGCAGATACCAAGGCTCTTGAGGGTTGACAAAAGTGTCTTGTGGTTGACTGTGTCAAATGCTGCTGAAAGGTCCAGAAAGATAAGTACAGATGACAGCTTGGCTGACCGAGCAGCATGTAGTTTCTCAGAAACAGCCAATAGGGCCGTCTCTGTGGAATGTGCCGCTTTGAACCCAGACTGGTTCGGATCGTGGAGGTTGTTCTGTGAGAGATAGACAGACAGTTGGTTAAAAACAGTGCGTTCAGAGATTTAGAAAGAAAGGAAAGGAGTGATACCGGTCTGTAGTTGTTGATGTCTGATGGATCCAGAGCGGTTTCTTCAAGATAGGAATGACCCTTGCTTGCTTGAAGGTAGTTGGTACATAGCCAGATGTTAATGACCCATTGATGATTGTGGAGATGAAGGGCAGGAGATCTTGCGTGATGGTCTGGGCGTAGTTGAAGGGATTGGATCTAGAGGACAGGTGGTGGGATTGCAGGATCGGATGACTTGCAGTATCTCATCTTCTGTTAAGGTTGAGAAGCTTGATAGAGACGTAGTGGATTGTTGGCTGTGTTGTGTAATCATAGTTGGAGAGGAAGTGAAGGTCTGGCAGATTTTCCTAATCTTCTCATCATAGAAGGAGGCAAAGTCATTAGCAGTCAGGAGGATGGAGCAGGTGCAGCAGGGGTTTAGTAGAGAAGAGAAGATGTTGTGAAGCTTACGAGGATCTTGTGCAGAGGCCTCAAGCTTTTCCTTGTAGAAGGCAGTTTTGGCAGAAGTCACCTCCAAAGAAAATTTGGTCAGGAGTTCTCGTCGATTACTGCGCAAAACTTCTGACAGCCACGGTGTGGGACAAGAAGTCTTCTTGGGTCTTGTAGTCAAGGGACAAAGGAGGTCCATGGTTGAGGAAAGAGATGAGAGGAAGGAGTCCGTAGCAACGTCTAAGGGTAGAGAGGAAAAGGAGACGGGTCAGGAAGAGATGAAAGAGTACATGAAGTTACAGAGGAGGGAGATAGAGTGAAGGTTAGGACGGATAAGAGAGACATGTAAATTATTTTTAGGTTGAATAGGAAGAGTGATTAAAAGGAAACCAGGTGATGATCAGAGATTGGAAGTGGAGTGGCAGTCATGTCTGTAGCTGGAGTAGGACGGGTGAAAACCAGGTCCAGGACATTTCCTCCCTTGTGTGTTGGAGGGCAGCTGTTAAATGTCAAGGAGAAGGTATTCAGAAAAGGCAAGAGGCAAGATGACTGAAGTTTGTCGGATGGGAGGTTGAAGTCACCAAGAACTGTCAGCGGGGTGCCGTCAGAGGGGAAAGTACTGAGGAGCGTGTCCATCTCTTCTAGGAAGTCCCCAAGGGGACCAGGAGGCGGTAGATGACAATGATGAAAAGGTTGATTGGAGAGGTAACTGAAACTGCATGAAATTCAAAAGAAGAGATGGTTAAATGAGACAAAGGGAGAGGTGTGAAACACCATCTCCGTGATAAAAGTAGACCTGTACCACCACCTCTACCAGTTTCTCTTGGTGAATGAGAGAAAGCATAGGCAGAAGACAGAGCAGCTGGTGTAGCAGTGTTCTGTGGGGATATCCAGGTCTCTGTAAGTGCCAGAAAGTCGAATGTGTAGTGGGAAGCCAAGCCTGTGATGAAGTCAGCTTTCCTTACAGCAGACTGACAATTCCAGAGCCCACCTACCACCGCTGTTTGAGATTGAGACAACAGGGAAGGGTAGATGAGGTTACTGACGATGTGACATCTGTTCTGTGGATAGGAACGTCTGTGTCTGTAAGAGATGACTACATCTCTTACAGATGAGGTATAATGTACAAAACATTTGTACATTATACCTCATTTGTGAACTAAATATTTTTCCACAATTTAAATTACTGACATACTTTAAAATAATTACAACCTTTTCTAAGACAGCTACACATAGCCTTATAACTATTTACTTGAACTTTTAAACAGTGTCTGGGCATTTTATTTCTTCATATTGATTTACTGTACATGCGTAGCACCCCCTTTGAAAAAAATAACTGAAATCAATCGCTTTCTGTAACCATGAATGAATTTCTTACTTCTCTCTGCTGGAATTTTGGACCACTCTTCTTTTGCAAACTGCTCCGAATCATTTAGATTTGAAGGATGCCTTCTCCCAACCGCTGTTTTGAGATCTCTCCACAGGTGTTCTATTGGATTTAGATCTGAGCTCATTGCTGGCCACTTCAGACCTCTCCAGCGCTAATGTAAAAATATAATAAATAATGTCCCATTCAACTTGGACAATTCTCTCTATTAACCACTAGAGGGCAATTTGCCCTGTTCTTGTCTGCAACACATCATGTGTTTGGGCCCAACAGGAAAATCCTATTCAGGGTATTTTATGTTTATAACAGTTTTAAAACAACCCCCTGATGTGTTTTTAATGCTTTCTTAACTGTACTTATTGCCACAAAATGTCGTTTTACATCTGTTTTCTCACATATATAGACATTTGGTAAGTCAGAGAAGCTGAAACATGTAGGAGACTAACACAAGTTTTATTATAGTTAACAACACAAAATAATATTTATTCAACTTCATTCAACATTAACACATGGTTTAGAAAAGGAACGCTCTTTTGCTTTATGACAGAGAATCACCACTGACAGAGAAAGTAAATTATGTACTAGATAGATACTGTGCTCAATCAGATACAATATACAGGAATAACACGTTTTTTTTATAATTAAGTAAATTAAATGTGTCAGCTTCTTAAATTCTCAGTTCCACCAAGATCACATTCTTCAATGTTCTGCAATGCAAAACTGCTCTGAACCTCTGAAAAATAAAAACACCAGGGATCAGTCACAGTGTAAATTACATTAGCATGTGCTAAAACTTTCATTCACTTCATGACACTATGCAGTTTTCCTATCAGAAAGAGCTCCACATACACGTTGTGTAGGATGTTTAGAACCTTAATTATGCAGTAAACTCTTTACAAACTGTCCACAATTTAATTTATACTTATTTCTTAATGTTACTAAGTTTATGTTAAGAATCTAATGTATTTTTGTCAAGGCTGATATAAAAGCAGACTGTAGCAGATTCAGTGCTGGCAGTGAGGAGGGCAGCAATGTAGCAAGGGTCCTTCATAGGCTACACATGTAAGGTTATGATCATGATTACAAAGAGAAAACATTGCTATCAGTGCTGTGTAAAAAAAAAAAACAACAACTAATATTTACAAGGAAACTCAAAAGACCTCACTTGTGTGAAAGAAAGAAAATTCTCACTTCTGCAGTACATTTCATGTATCATAGACAACAGGAAGCAGTTTGATTTTAATTTAAAGCTTGAAGTAATTATGTTGATGGAATAATTTATTTGTATAGGGTGCAGGTGCTTCACAATGCAAGTTCTAAAAGTACTTTTATGTAATAGAACCAGTGTAAATCACAGTGAACCATGGACTAAAACACCGACACCAGAGTAAATGTAGATTGCTACGTTAAATTTCTGGTGAACATTATTATAAAATAGGAGATTAGTAGTAAATGTCTCTTTCCTGTAGATATGCTACTCGTTAATTTCATGTGTGTTTATATTACCATGTCTGACATGAGAAAGTTTTACTAGCAAGTAATTACATTGTGTGTTAAACTTAAATACCAAAGTGTTTTGAAACATGCTAAATAGATGGTTACACATTCGTGCATGTGCTGAAATCATGCAATCATGGCTCAGGCTGTAACGTGGCTTTTGTGGGCAGCCACATCAGCCTTGGCCACAAATGTTTCTTTTGAGGGCACCCCACATCAGCATTGGACTGTAACGTGGCTTTTGAGGGCCACCCAGGCACATCATCACTGATGCTCCTCAGGCTGTACCTCTTGCAGACTCTCAAAATCAATCTTGCACTGCTTTTAAAAAATCCCCCTGGTTGAAAAGCTCCATCATACTGAGCTGGGGATAGTAAAAACATCCACTGCGGGAAACTGACAGTGTCCAATTTGGAATAAAAATCATCTTGTTCTTACCCACTGCATCCATGCTATTGGTGAAGTAATTTGTCACGTATTTTTGTGTGCTGAAAACATGGAACAATTACGCAAAACAGCTGTGAAACATGCACAAGAGATGTAACATGAGGAGCAGTAAAATAAAATATGTAAATAAAACGTGGAGACAGGATGAGAACAAAAATAATACACACGGACCAGACCAAAATAAAAGCACATGGAACATAAAAACGGAAGTGAGGAAACCTTAGAAATGTGATTGGGACACGCTTTCATCTGTGTCAGAGATCCCATAAGAATTTTCATAATGTGAGCACCACAATTACCATCCTATAAAGTGCTAAGAACACCACCATAGTGGGAGTGTTCAACATGTTTTCAATAGATAAAAATTGTGTTTTTGCACTCACGTGGTTTCATCACTGCTAGAAACTGCAACCCCTGATGCTGCTGTAGGTTAGAAATAATTGAAAATTAGAAACATGTGTGAAAAGCAGCAGCTGCAATTATTTTCATGAATATGTGCATTTGATGCTACCTGAATTGTACATTGAGGCAGATCTGTTTAAAATATAAAGAAAAAAGTCAGAAAGCTTCAATACCAAAAATGTTTGTTTCATATATATATATATATATATATATATATATATATATATATATATATATATATATATATATATATATTTAAGTTCATGTTAATCACTTTCCCCTGGTTGTATAATTTTATGAATAAACATGTGTACAGGTGTTCCTAATAAAGTGGTCAGTCAGCACTGTATTGTATTGTGTAATTGTATTGTCTCATGTACAAATCAAAAGCTTTAATAACAGGGTGATGCACATTGATCGCACATTCTTCTTTGAATACATCAATAAATATAGAAAATCGGTAAACAACATGTTTAAATTAAATAGATCTTACGTGTGTGTAGTGACTTGGTGAGTGATTGTAGTCACTGCTGTAGTCACAACTAAGAGAAAGAAAAATAACCAGTGTTCCAGTTTTATCTCATCATTAGTTAAAGTAGGGATCAGTGTTTGTGATGATACCTGGAGGTGGATCACGGACACTGATGTGAACAGGAACCTCCAGATCTCCTGCACTGCACCAGTACCAGCCACCATCACTCTTCTTCAGTCCACTCATCTGCACACTGAATGACGAAGTATTTCTTATGATGTAAATATTTCCTATCATAAGGACATGGGATGGTAACAGATGCTCCAGTTTGAAGACTTAACCGTCTGTATGCTGACTGAGAAATGACAACATCTGCAATCAGAACAGAAAAACACTACTGTTACTCAGTGACAATAAACTATTTAATAATATTGATATTGAAAGATATTACTGATCCTGATACATTACTTGACATATACTGTAAATGGTTAAATCTCTATATAAATGTAAAATAGAAAATAAGAGTGCATGAGAAATGTACTTACTTGATATGAACAGAATAAAAATAAAAACGCAGCTCATGTTAGAATTATTGTAATGAAAAATCGTGAGGTTGTCTTGCCTTTCTCTTCTGTAGACACTCAAGAAGTTCCTCTTTCTGTTTCCTACCCATACTATATAATCTAAAACCATATCATGCAAAAATAGCGAATTTGTGTTTTATTAATTTCAGTGGAGTAAAAAAAGAGAAGCTGATGAAGGAAGCTGCTTTAACAGGAACAGGCATCAGTCCACGCCTTGACATGTGGTACACAAATTACAGCTTATTTATTTATTTATTTATTTATTCATTCATTTAGTTATTCTATTGCTTTTCTAACCTGAAGTTTGCACCACACTGTCAGAGCTATAAATACATTCATATGGTCACTGCAATTTTATACTATTTACAAATAACTTGACAACTTTTGCTTTGAGAATGTTGATGGAGAAGTATAGAGAAGGACAGAAGAAGCTGCATTGTGTTGTTATAAATCTAGAGAAAGCGTACGACAGGGTGCAGAGAGGAGTTATGGTATTGTATGAGGAAGTCTAGTGTGGCAGAAAAGTATGTGAGGGTGGTGCAGGACCGTGTATGAGGACAGTGTGACAACAGTGAAGTGTGCAATAGGAATGACAGACTGGTTTAAGGTGAAGGTTGAACTGCATCTAGGATCGGCTCTGAGCCCTTTACTGTTTGCAGTGGTGATAGACAGGTTGATGGACGAGGTCAGACAGGAGTCTCCATGGACTATGATGTTTGCGGATTCTATTGTGATTTGTGGTGAGAGTAGGGAACAGGTGGAGAAGAGCCTGGAAAAGTGGAAGTACACGCTGGAGAGAGGGTAATGAAAGTCAGTAGGAGTAAGAGAGAGTTAATGTGTGTGAATGAGAGGAGGGCAGCGGAGTGGTGCGGTTGCAGGGAGAAGAGGTGGAGAAGGTGGAGGAGTTCAGGTACCTGGGGTCAACAGTGCAAAGTAATGGGAGTGTGTTAGAAGTGAAGAAAAGTGTGATAGCAGGAGTGATTTGCGAAAGAAGAAAAAGAAGTCAAAGGAAATATGTAAGATCATAACATACATGTTTATTGTAATCAACAATGTCAGTGACATTTTCCTTCATTCAATGTTAATATATTATTAAGAACATTAAAAGCACAGATGCTGTTTCACTCAGAATCTGCACTGATCTAGAGATTCAGATGTATTAGTCTGAGATAGATAGATAGATAGATAGATAGATAGATAGATAGATAGATAGATAGATAGATAGATAGATAGATAGATAGATAGATAGATAGATAGATAGATAGATAGATGGGTTAGGGTTAGGGTTAGGGATGAATCAACATTGTGCTGTAATCATCATTGACCATAATACAAAATATAAAAAAAACAAACATAATAAAGTAAAAAAAGTTACATAAGAAAAGAATGTGTCCATAAACGTAATATTTCTGGTAATTAGTACTTAAAAACAATAATTTGTAATACACACTGCTAATGCACACACACAAACACAATCACAATACAAAATAATAAACTATTATTATAAGTAAAATATTAAATGGGGGACAAAAAAGGCAGAATTCTTCATTAATATTCATTATACATAATTAATTCCAATCCTTGCATTTATACACAAATGTGATTAATATATAGGAACACAGATAAGCTAGATGGTGGAATTGTTATTACCCACAGCACCACACACAGTTTCTTTCCAGCCAATCAGTACATCAGTCTCTAAAAGGAATAAATACATTAGCTGTGTGAAAGGACTGTAATTTTACTCTTCATTCTGTATTTGAGTGGGTTACAGTTATATACATAAATTATTTATCTATCACACACCTTTTACTGCCAAACTGTGTTGCAGTAGATGTCTTCACCTTCAACAACATCTGGAGACACCTAGAACAGGATATGAATAAAGACTTAATATTAAACATAGTTCCTGGAAGATTAATGAGGAAAGTGTTCATGATAGATTTAGATTTAGAGCTGGAATTCTACTGGAATCAACTTCATTTAAAATAATAATATATAAATTAATATAATTTCATAATTTACTCAAAGGTTTATTTCTGGATGTAGTTTTTACAGAGCTGTAGGTCTGTTCATTGTTATCTTTTAAAGCTAAAGACTGGATGTGAGAAAATGCTTTAGTAAATATTCACTAATAATTAATACATGTTTGTTATTGTTATTATGATTATTATTAATAATAATAATAATAAAATTAATAATAATAATAATAATAATAATAATAATAATAATAATAATAATAATAATTTACTAATTAATGTTCAGTTGGACCATTGAATTGCTGTGTTACCTTTATCTTTTTCACAGTGCTGTATATAACGTGCTCTTCAGCTGAAAAATGGGCTGTTTCACACACACACACACACACACACACACACACACACACACACACACACACACACACACACACACACAAACCACATTACTGTTTAATGTTTACATATTACTATTTATGCAATATGTAACTGTAATCCTAACCTGCGTAACCAAAATAAGATTTTTATTAAATAGAAACTGCAGTTGTAAAAAAATTCAATATTATAATACACAAACAACTGTGCTACTTGCTTTACAATAAGCCAAACCTGCTCCAAGTTCCTTTCATTTGGTGCCTTTTTTCTTGACTTAACAACTGAGCTGTATGTTTCCTCACACACTGCCTGAAAAACAAAATCATGAAGATATGAGATGAGAAATTGTAATGATGATGATGAGGATGCTGATGGTGATGATGACAGGTCATTAAAAATGATAAAAGTTCTTAAAGACACTAAAATAATACGTTAACAGGATTTTGGACTACATCACTGAAGTACTAACTGCATGAACAGGGGTGTCGCTGCTCCTCTCTGTGGTCTGGATTTGATCCTTTGATTCTGGAAATAAGGATAAAAACGTATGTATTTAAAAATGTATGTTAATTACTCCTAGTCAAAATCAGCTTAGATCAGTCAAATCAGTTCATTTACATTATAATAATAATAATAATTAAATAAAACATAATAATAATAATTAGAGTTACTATAATGTTCTCTACAGGCTTCACAAAATACATGGTAACATACACTGACTGTAAACTCTAGACATTAGAACACCAACTAACATGATCCTACTGCTGCAAACGCAACAAAATAAAACACAAAACAAATAAAACCCCAGGAACACGTACTGCATGTTTTTCTTTTTAGGCAGATGCTGATGACCAGGATCACCAGTACCAAAAGAAAGGCCACCAGAGAACCATAGATCAGAGCCTCCACCATCTTACTATAGACAAACAATGATTAGCACACACTGGCTGGGGGGGGCGGGGGGGGTTAAATATATATATAAAGTGGAACCCCGATACTCGCAACCTTGACACTCACAGCCTCGATCGTTCATAACTTTTCATTTGGAACTGGACTAATAATAACTCAGAATAAATCTGATAGCTCGAACGTTTGGAGTAACATTTCAAAACAGAGTTTTAGTAATAAATTACATAAAACATAGCTATTTTATTATTGTATTATTCATTTGAAGTAGAAAATAAAACATTTATGACAAGTAATTCACAATTTTTGTTGAGTTTAAAGTACAGTACATGTACAATTCCCCTTGAAAAATAAACCATCAAAGGGAGAGAGTCAAAACCTCGCGATTTTTTGTTATATATGGTCATAGAAAGTAACCCCCATGAGTATCAAGATCGCACTGTATATATATATATATACATACGTATATATATATATATATATATATATATATATATATATATATATATATAAAAATACATTTAACGTGTCAGTGACTCTTGGGAAATACAGGTAAGCCTTTGCTCTTAATATTTAAGCACACTTTCCCAAAGTTATAACTATGAATGAACTATAAATTTGATTTAACTTTGTCTAAATAACGGCTCTACAGCATTGGCAACACTGCTCTTAATTTTTTCAGAATGTTTTCAGACACTCACGTGTGTTTTTGGCTGCTAGAATCTGCAGTTTTAGTTGCTGCTGTTGATGAGAAATAATTTAAATCAGAAACGTGTTTAGAGGAAGAGTTGCACTGCATTTTCTCAGAAATGTACAATTTATATTACCTGCATTTGGCTTCGAGACAGAACTGTTTAAAACATAAAAGATAAAGTCAGAAAGTCAGAGCTTGACTACTTAAAATATTTGACTTTATACATATATTTAGGATCCTGGTGATTCCGATCTCTTGTCATTTTCTGATTCCCAGTAAATGTGTTCACTTTTTATTAAAGGAGACAAAATAACTAGCAAGATGTTATCTCATGTACATGAACATTCTTATCAGTGCCCTGTTTAGTGAAATGGGGAAATAACTGAGACACAACATTTGTCTCGAGGCCTCAGTGTTTTTCCTTTCATAGGGGTCTCCCTTGGACCCCTAATAATAATGGAGAATAATGCCATCATCCAGCCCATGTGTATGTGTGCATGTGTAAAGTATGGATACATTTCTGAGTGAATATTGTAATGAATTTACAGACCTACAGAAGCTCTTCTGCCAATGTATCATGTGTAATAGTTGCATGTTCACTTACTGTGAAAGATTAGGTGTGTTTACACTCACATGGTTTCATCGCTGCTAAACACCGCAGTGTCAGATGCTGCTAGATGTGAGAACATTTTCAAAAATGAGAAGCGTTTTGAGAACAACAGTTTCCTAAGTATGTACATCTGATTCTACCTGAATTGTGCTTCGAGACAGATCTGTTCAAAACATAAAAGAAAGTAAAGCCTCATTACTTACAGTGTTTTCCTTCATACATATTCATAAGATTATGGTGATTACAATCCCTTTATTTATCTGTGTAATTGCAGTAATAAACAGGTGAACAGGTTTTTCTTATAAAAAAGTGATCTGAATAAATTAATAAATATAGAAAATCTGTAAAACAGCAGAGCATCTCATTGTCTAAAGAGTTCAACATGTTCTTCAATAAGTGTTTTGCACTCACGTGGTTTCATCACTGCTGGAAACTGCAGTTTGAGATGCTGTGATGGGTGAGAAATGATTTAAAATTAGAAACGTGTTAAGAAGAACAGTTAAGAAGAACAGTTAAGAAGAACAGCACTACTAAGACATGTTCATCTGATTCTACCTGAATTGTGCTTCGAGACAGATCTGTTCAACACATGAAAGAAAAGGTCAGAATGTACAGCTGAAACAAATATCTAGTGTGATTTTTATCTGATTATCGGCCTACAGAGAGGTGGTGTTTCATCAACAACCTCACCATCAATGCCATGAAGAATATCTATCTATCTATCTATCTATCTATCTATCTATCTATCTATCTATCTATCTATCTATCTATCTATCTATCTATCTATCTATCTATCTGTCTGTCTGTCTGTCTGTCTGTCGGTCTATCTATCTATCTATCTATCTATCTATCTATCTATCTATCTATCTATCTATCTATCTATCTATCTATCTATCTATCTATCTATCTATCTATCATTAGTTAAAGTAGGGATCAGTGTGTGTGTGATGATACCTGGAGGTGGATCACGGACACTGATGTGAAAAGGAACTTCCAGATCTCCTGCACTGCACCAGTACCAGCCAACAAAAGTCTTCTTCAGTCCATTTATCTGTACATTTAATGAACTTTTCCCATCATCACTGATGATTATTGCTGAATTCTGGGATGTGTCAGGCCTCGTCACTGAGTTGCAGTGTCTGTCTCTGAATCTGCACCACTTCTTCTGTGTTTTCTGATACGCAGCGCTGTAGAGACACTGAACTGTGACGCTGCCTCCTTCATCACCACTCACACTGCTCTCCCTCACAGACAGATCAGGATCTGAACAAAAATTATAGTCAGTTATGTATTATTAATCTTTATCAACATAAGAACACTGCTTAATTCAGTAAGTATTTGCTGATTGTAACTTAATACCTGCTTTCACTGTGATATAAAGGTATTCTGTAACATCATGTGCAGGTCCTTCTATCTCTACAGCACACCAGTATGATCCAGTGTTTCCTGTCTGAAGATCTTTCATAGTCACAGTAAAGAGACTCTCAGCTGGATTATCAGTCACTGTCACTTTCCCCTGTGTATCGTTGGCATACGCCTGAATTGTGCAGGAAGTGTAGAGTGAATT